>NW_027096404.1:0-40000 GCF_019320115.1 Miscanthus floridulus | reverse complement strand
CTGCAAGGATGAGCAGATCCCTATCAGCACATCCTCGCTCTCCATGTCAACACACTCGGTGTCATCGACTACCTCATCATTGTCTTCCTCATCATCATCGTCGTCGCTGTCAGTGTCCTTCCCTCGCTCCTGCACCCACAATTTCTGTTGCCTCTTCTTCCTCTCGTCCTCCTTCACCTTCCTCTGCCGCTCGACCTTGGCACAATTCGCCGCCCGCAAGGATGGGTCCCTCTACAGTGGAGCCGAGTGATCCATAAGGATGAGGTTCCTCGGCTAGCCCACCCATCTCAATGTTAGTGTCAAGGGGTTGGGAGATCAATTGAAGAGGAGGCATGAGGAAAGGAAACTTACAAAGATGATGTAGCCCGATTCCGACCACATCAGAGGGTGCTCTAGCACTGGGTACATGAAATCAACGGGAGCGCTCGTGTTGTCCCACGAAGGCTCCATCGCCTCCTTGATGTGTTGTGTGACTTTGGAGGGGGAAAACGCTCCCTCAGCAAGCGTTGTCCCATCGAATGATGCCTTGGGCGCCATCGCTTACAACGGAAGCGCGCGCCTCATCAGTGGTGCCACCCTCCTCGTGTGGTAGGCCCAGATGATGCCTGACCCCTTTAGGCCTCTCTCCTTTAGGATGTAGAGGGCGACGAGGTGGTCTCGGATCTTCTTCTTGTCCTTCTCTAGGACACCCCACTTCCTCCACGAATCCGGGGCCTCGTCGATTAGGCACCTGGTGAACTCCAGCAGGGGGCAGCTGCGTCGTTCTTAAGATAAAACCAATGCGAATGCCACCCCTTGTTGGAGGTCGATAGACGCATCGATGGGTACTCGCCAACCCGGTTGTTCTAGAGGTGGATGCCGACGCATCCCATTGGCGTGTTCAGCTCCTGCTTCTTCTCCCTCCTCTTCTAGAGGGTGACGGCGAAGAAGTACCACCACAGATCAAAGTGGGGATGGATCCGTAGGAATACCTAACACAGGGCGACAAACGCTGCCATGTGCTGGATTCTATTGGGATTGAGGTGCTGCAACTTGATCTAGTAGTAGTGCAGTAGCCCCTAAAGAAATATGTGAGTAGGGGTAGCAAACCCCTGCTCATGGAAGTACGCGAATGAGATGACATAGCCGTCGGGTGGTGATGACACGACCTCCTCATCGGGCAACAACCACTCCTCGGCCGTGGTCCATGCACAGAGAAGACCGCGGTGGACAAGGCCCTCCAAGTGCTGGAAGGTGATGTTAGAGTGGCACCATGGATCCATTAGAAGATGGGGATGGGAGGATGTGAGCTCAATGGCGGCTGAGACGCGGATGTGGGAAGCCTAGGCGATTCGCGGCGGAGGTTGTAGATGCGAAGGCAAGGAGGCAAAGTATGAAACCCTAAGGTTGAACCCTTTGGTTTTATAGGGGCGATGGATGCAAGGAAACCAACTATCCGCCTAGATCTTCATGCCTGCCATGATCTGCCACAACATCATGCCATGGGATATGCGCACGCAATCCCTATCCTTTCCTTCAGAAGACTCGCCGAATGTTTTGCCTCCCTAGGTAGACTAGGACTCGTTATGAGTAAGAGGAATACTGATAAAAAATGCCTCTACGGCCCGTCTGGTCCTAGGAGTTCGACGGTTGGCCCATCAACAGGTCCGATAGCCGCTCCAAGCAACCCTACAATAAGGCATGGAAAGGGATGGGCCCTGCAAGCGGCCAGTACCTAGGCGCACGAGCATCACGAGCATCTCAGCCCATGATCGAGTCTTAGCCAGGCTGACCCTGGCCGAATCCCCATGAACGGGATGCCAGGACCCCAATCAAACTATCTAGCTAACGAACCACCAAATCTCACGACCATACCCATGAAGGGTCCGACCTCGGCAAGAAGGAATCACCATCTTTAGGACACGTTGTGGTCAAGAATAGGAGGCTAGGGACCTTAGAGTCCTCTCTTTCATAAAAACTTCCAAAGGAGTATTCTACTCCTCTGCAGGCTCAGGGCTACACCCACCGGGTGCGCTCGCGTGCACCTGCTGGCAAGTCAAAAAATCCCCCAGGCGATTCTACTCGAATCGCCCAGGGGCTCAGGGGCTACTATCGGGGACCAATGCTAGGGTACCCAAAGAGGAGGAGCTAATGACCATCAACATTGATTTGTCCGTGCGATCAAGGGCATGGCTACACCTCTTGCTGGGCCCCACCTCGTTTGACCATCGAGGCCATGGGCCCTGCCTCATCTGACCCTCGAGGGATGGCTCCACCTCGGTGGGTGCTATGGTCATGGGCTCCGCCTCACTTGACCCTTAAGGGTTGGCTCTACCTCATCTAACTCTCGAGGACTGGCTCCACCTCATCCAACCCCTGAGGGCTGGCTCTACCTTGCCTGATGTCTGAGGGCTAGCTCCACCTCGCCCCACCCCTGAGGGCTGGTTCTGCCTCGTCCGATGTCTAAGGGCTGGCTCTGCCTCACCTGACCACCAAGGGCTAGCTCTGCCTCGCCTGACATATGAGGGCTGGCTCTGCCTCACTCAATGTCTGAGGGCTATCTCCACCTTGCTCGATGTCTGAGGGCTGGCTCCACCTCGCTTGATCCCTTGGGCACAAATCCTTACGAAAGCTCACGACAACCACTATGGTCCAGAAGGTGTGACCCAAGGTCAAACTTCTAGCATCGTGCAGGGAGCGGTCACATCTCAACATGACCCATCCCCACTACATGTCATTCTAGGGAACTCACATCACCCATAGTGATGGACGCGTGATCACTGTGCTACCTACTCCCTATACACCCATTGATCAGCATGCTGGTTCGCCATGCCACGTTGCCCTCTAGGGTGGAGTCAGATGTGACAACCCGCTAACAATGCCAGGGCATGACATTGTCAGCGGATAGGCACCTGGTGTGACCCTGTCATGGTTAGCAGACATGCGCCCGATGTGAGGCTATCCCTATCACCACCTGCCATGTTAGCAGGGCCCGCACGGAGGAAAAGGAAGGCCCAACAACCCTGAATGACTTCCTTTGCCTCTCGTTTTCCTCTTTTCTCCCATCTGTAACTTGTGCTCTCCCTTGGCCTATAAAAGGGAAAGCAGGGCACCCCACTAAGGGGCGTCAATTCACCGCATCGCATATCACATGGCATCATAGTAGAACCACTAGCCTTGAACCTTGAACACATAGCTGAGCAGCAACCGAGCTCTCAGCATCCATTCGACCTTTCCATCAAAGACTTAGGATCTGACCCTGTCTAGCCCATTTGTAGCCCCTACTATAAACTTTTCAGTGCTAGTAACATGAACAATAGCCATGAACTGAACATAGGGACATTCTGCCCGAACTACTATAAACATTGTGTCTTCTTAGCACACCATCCGGGTTAGACGCGCAATAATACAAATTTACTCATTGGTGTTTACTCAAAACACCGACACATCTGCTCCTGCTCGAGCTCCTTGAACAAACCAAGAGAATAGGCGTCAATGCATTTCATCTGAACAACCGGTGGCTCCCTCCTCTTCAGAAACTTCTGATAGATGATGGAATCATAGAAATCAAAGTGAAATGGGTGCCAGAAGCGATAGTCAAGTCAGAGATCCTTCTCTTCCTCAGCATAAAGATTTCTACCTCTCATGGACCTAATGTCCCGAACCCGGTGATGGTAGTCAACTGGTAGAGGAGGTGTCCAGCCACCACAATGATTAGGAGCCATGGTGGGCTCCCACATGATTGGCAAAACTCCCATGAAGGGAACGAGCTCACAGACGAAACCCAGGCCATGACATGGGGTGTGAATAGCTGGAGTAGCAATGGTGTGGCCAGCACGCTCAGAAGCTTCTTCTGCTACATCAACAATAGGATCATCCCCTATAGACATATGGGTAGAAGGAGGAGCGGCAGCAGATGATCCTTGATCATCACGGTGATGGGCAGCACGGGAACCACCAACACCAGCATGGTGACATGCCGCTTTGGTGCGGCCAGACGGCCTAGGGACAGCAGCATGGTCTTGATTCTTCTTGGACCTCTTCTCCTTGTGATGCGAGGGACTGCCGCCGTCCATGGCTTGAACGAGAAAAAGGGAGATGGAGGAAAACAAAATCCATAGGCCACGAACAAATCGACGAGCACTAGCACCTCCACGAACAGAATCCCCACCACCGAGCTGAGGAAGAAGAGTAGAGCATGGGCGGTGGAAAGGGGGTGGAGAGGTCAAGAGTGCCGATAGGACCCCAGCGGCGCAACCAAAAGGGATGGGTGCCAGAGCTCCCGTCGGCCAAGAGTAGGCCAGAGCCACGGGTAGGGCACGACGCAGAGGCACGAGGAGGAGCGAAGGTGGGGCGATGGGAGTGTAGGGAGGGAGGGGAATAACTGCAGTAAAAATGGGCTAGGCCAGGTATAAATGAGATTTAAACCCAAGGTCAAACGACGTGGCGCGGTCAAAATGGATGACCCAGATCTGCATCGGGACTCCCGACATTGGGCCAGGACTTTCGACGGTCGGGAGTCCCGACACGAGCCGTGACTTCCGGTCGTTGGGAGTTCCGACCTACGTCGGGACTTCCGACGCAGGGAAACTGAAAAACTCCCAAACTTGAACTCGATACACCATGTGGGGCAAAAATATGATGGACACTAACAGTTTCACTAGTGACTAGATTTCATTCAACCAACACAAAGCAATAGTCACTCATGAAAATTATAAAATAGGTTTTGAAAGTGTCACACAATATTTTCTCAATTCTTTTCTCCTAACTAGATCAAACAAAGTGTGTGCGTAAGACATTAAGCCATGTTATGAGAATTAATGATATTTAGTTCACTTCTCAAAGCACAAAATCTTGACTGATCTAGGGGCTTTGTAAAGATATCGGCTAGTTGCTTTTCGGTGCTCACATGGTGAATGGCAATATCTCTTTTGGCTTCGTGGTCTCTCAAAAAGTGATGCCAGATGTCTATGTGCTTTGTTCGAGAGTGGTTTATAGGGTTGTTTGCCAACTTAATGGCACTCTCGTTGTCACACAAAAGTGGAATCTTGGTTAACTCATATCCAAAGTCCTTGAGGGTTTGCTTCATCCAAAGTAGTTGGGCACAACATGCACCGGCCGCCACATACTCGGCTTCGGTGGTGGACAAAGCAATAGAGTTTTTCTTCTTAGAGTTGCAAGACACCAAGGATTGGCCAATAAATTGGCAAGTCTCGGTAGTACTCTTTTGGTTTACTTTGCAACCGGCATAATCTAAATCGGAATAGCCAAGTAACTCAAAAGTGGAGCCCTTAGGATACCACAAGCCAAGATTATGAGTGTGAACTAAATACCAAAAAATTCTCTTAACGACCATCAAATGACATTCTTTTAGATTAGCTTGAAATCTTGCACACATGCACATGCTAAGCATAATATTGGGCCTAGATGCACAAAGGTAAAGAAGGGATCCAATCATGGAGCGATATACCTTTTGATCGACGTCCTTTCCTCCTTGATCAAGGTCAAGATGCCCATTGGTTGGCATGGGTGTCTTGATGGGCTTGGCCTTGTCCATGTCAAACTTCTTCAACATGTCGTTGGTGTACTTGATTTGACTTATGAACGTGCCATCCTTGAGTTGCTTGATTTGAAATCCAAGGAAGAACTTCAACTCTCCCATCATGGACATCTCAAACCTATTTGTCATAATCCTACTAAATTCCTCATAAAAAGCCATATTAGTACTACCAAATATTATGTCATCAACATATATTTGGCAAACAAAGATATCATTATTGACTTTGCGAGTAAACAAAGTAGCATCGGCCTTTCCTATCTCAAACCCTTGTTTGAGTAGAAAATCCTTCAAGTAATCATACCAAGCTCTAGGGGTTTGTTTGAGCCCATAGAGCGCCTTGTCGAGCTTGTAGATGTGGTTTGGATACTTGGGGTCTTCAAAGCCCGGTGGTTGCTCTACATACACCAACTCGGATAAGGGGCCATTGAGAAATGCACTCTTCACATCCATTTGATATAGCTTGAAATCATGATGAGCAGCACAGGCAAGTAGAATACGAATTGATTCTAGCCTAGCCACTGGTGCATAGGTCTCTCCAAAATCTAAGCCTTCAATTTGAGTGAATCATTGAGCCACCAACCTTGCCTTGTTCGTTGTTACCACGCCATGCTCATCTTGCTTGTTGCAGAAGACCCACTTGGTTCCAATCACATTTTGCTTGGGCCTTTCCACCAAGGACCAGACTTCATTCCGAGTAAAGTTGTTCAACTCCTCTTGCATGGCTATCATCCAATCCAGATCATCGAGTGCCTCTTCCACCATATGAGGTTCCAAAGGAGAAACAAACGAGTAATGTTCACAAAAACTTGCTAAACGGGAATGTGTAGTTACCCCTTGTCGAATGCTCCCCAATATGTTATCAATGGGATGATCCCGTTGAATGGATTGATGCACTCTAGGATGTGGCACTTGTGTTGATCTTTGGATGGGGCCATCATCGTCATCATCATGGTCATGATCAATTAGAGGATCACAACCATGAGCTTGTGGAGGGTTGAGGGTTGACTTCACTTCTTTCTTCATTGTTGAGTTGAGGTTGAGCTTGCTCATTGTTGACACCATCTTCATGAGAATGACCTTGTGCTTCATTTGATCTCCCATCTTGATTATTTCTTGTTGAGAAAGCTACACCATGTTCATTGGATGAAACATGATGAATGGTTGGATCAAGATCAACATGCACAACATGGTCTTCATCTTCATCTTCAATGGGCTTTACTTCACTAATGGCAAGCTTCTTGATTGCTTTGTGTGGAGCTTCTTCATTACGTACAATCTCAACATTGACTTGCTCCTTTTGAGAGCCGTCAGTTTCATCAAAAGTCACATCTACCGCGATTTCAATCAAACTGGTGGTTTTATTGAAAACATGATATCCATGTTCGTTAGTACCATAACCAAGCATGAAGCCTTCATCAACCTTTGGTGCAAACTTTGAGCTTTTGGATTTGTTGTTAAGTATGAAACACTTGGATCCAAAAACTCTAAAGTAGTGCACCTTAGGCTTTTTACCGGTTAGAAGTTCGTAGGCGGTCTTTTCTTTTTTCTTGTGAAGATATAAGCGGTTGATGGCATGGCATGTCGTGTTGACTACTTCCGCTCAATAGTTGGTTGGAGTCTTGTACTCATCCAACATTGCTCTTGCAGCTTCTATGAGCATTCGGTTCTTCCTCTCCACAACACCATTTTGTTGTGGAGTGTATGGAACTGAAAACTCATGCTTGATTCCTTCTTCATCAAGAAACTCTTCAATGTTGGTGTTCTTGAACTCCATCCCATTGTCACTTCTAACTCTCTTGATCTTGACATCAAACTCATTTTGAGATCTTGCAAACTTCTTGAAGATACCTTGGACTTCACTCTTTTCACGCAAAAAGAATACCCAAGTAAAACGAGAATAATCATCAATAATTACAAAACCATATTTGTTACCACCAATGCTTATATAAGCGATGGGTCCAAATATGTCCATGTGAAGCAACTCCAATGGCCTTTCGGTTGTCACAACATTCTTGACGGGATGTTTAGCTCCAACTTGCTTTCCCGCTTGGCATGTGCTACAAATCCTATCTTTCTCAAAATAAACATTTGTTAGTCCAAGGATGTGTTCGCCTTTTTGAAGTTTGGCCAAGTTCCTCATCCCAACATGGGCAAGTCGGCGATGCCATAACCAACCCATGCTAGATTTTGCCATTAAACAAGTCTCAAGATTTACTCTATTTGATGTGAAATCAACTAGATAGAGTTTCCCTTTTAAATGACCCATAAATGTAATAGAGGAATCCTCCCTTCTATAGACTTCCACACCCTTATCCGTAAAGAGACAGTTGTAACCCATCTCACAAAGTTGTGAGATAGACAACAAATTATATCTCAACGAATTCACAAGTAAAATATTTGAAATGGAATTATCATTTGATATAGCAATTTTACCTAAACCGAGAATTTCTCCTTTTCCATTGTCACCAAACACAATATTCCCACTTTGATCATGACTTGATTGGAATGACGTGAACATGTCCTTCTCTCTGGTCATATGATTGGTGCATCCACTATCCAACATCCAACTTGTTCCACCGGAGGAATATTACTACAAAGACAAATCAAGCTTTTGTTTTTGGTACCCAAAAGGATTTGAGTCCTAGGGGGTTAGTCACATAAAACTTGGGCACCCAAACACTCCTCATAATTTCCTTCCTCTTTTGGTCACCAACATACTTGACCACAATCTTGCCATCCTTGCCCCAACAACACTAGCATAGCACCGTGGAAGTGGTCCTTGTGGCTTGAGGGCCTCAGATTGCTTCGTCTTGTCACTTGTAGGTTGGATCTTGGGAATGTAGACCTTGTTGTTGGCCTTGCATATAAGCTCATCAAGAGCAACACCCTTGTTGAACTTCACACAAGACACACCATTGATCATGTTCTTTCCATTGGCCTTTCCATCATACCTATTGTAGCCAATGCCTTCATTGATTGATGGGTGTCTTGATGACTTGTATATAGTCTTGTTGGATTGCTCTTGACACTTGCACCCATTCTTCAAGATCATCTTCAACCTATGTATCTCCTTATTTTTCTTCTTTAACTCAACAAGGTTAGTTGTATATGCATTCACATCAATTTTATAGCATCTTTTACAACCATTACTAGCGGAGACATTAGAGTCTTTGGTTGCCTTAGGAGAAGTTGAAGTGCTAGCCCAAAGGGTACTATAGTTTAGCTCAAGATTTTGGTATTTTTCTTCCAAGCTTGTGAGGCTTTCTTGAGCTATACTCTTCTCATTCTTGAGGCTAGCTACTTGATCATTAACCGAGGAATGTTCCTTAGTTAATTTCCCAATTGAGTCATTGGCTAAAGACAATTCTATGGTTAACTTCTCAACCTTCATCTTTTCCTCGGCGATAGATGCTTCAAGTGCAAGGTTTTTCTCTCTCTCTCTTGAGTAATTATATCTCCTTGCATCTCTAAGCATCTATCCCTCTTCTCTAATTTCTTCATTAGCGTTTTTTAGTGAAGGCCTTTTTACCAAATTTCTTTATTATGGTTGCTTCAATTTCTTCTATGTTCTCATCATAACTATCATACTCATCACTAGAGGGATCGGGTGTAACATGTACCTTCTTCCCCTTAGCCATGAGCAAGTTGGAGTGTAGTAGTCATTGTCGATGAGGTTGGAGAAGAGCTTCGGTGATAAAGATAGGTTGGGGAAGATCATGGTCGGTGAGGAAGAGTGGTGGATGGCGATGTTTGCGGCTCCCTTCTTCTTCTTCTCATCATCACTTGAGTCACTATCATTTGACTCCCACTCTTCCCCAAGATGAGCTTCACCTCTCTTCTTGCCTTTGTTCTTCTTGTCTTCATCCTTGTCGTGCTTGTGCTTCTTCTTCTCATTAGGACAATCGGCTATGAAGTGACCGGTTTGACCACATCCATAACAAAACCTCTTTTTATACCTTCTCTTTCCATCACCATAGGTCTTGCGGTTGCTCTTCTTCTTCATAAACTTTCTAAGATTTCTAATCACAAATGCAACCTCCACATCGGAATCTTCTTCTCCACTTGATGAATCATACTTCACTTTCTTCTTCTTCTCTTGACTTGAACCTTGACCTTCATATTGTTGAGTTGCTTTAAGGGCTGCATTCTTGTTGTATCCCATTGCATTAGGATTTTGATTGTGAGCATTGATTGCATCTTCATCTAGACACTCATGATGCTTGAGTTTTGAAAGAACTTCTTGGGGTGTCATCTCATCATAACCAGGCCTTTCCATGATCATGGATGCTAGCATGTTGTTCTTGGCTCTATAGGTTCTCAACATCTTTCTAGCAACCTTGTTGTCACCCCATTCGGTGCTACCAAGAGCTCTTATGCTGTTGACCAATGCCATAAGCCTATCGAACATGGATTGTGTTGTTTCATTTTGCAAGAACACAAATCTTTCCAATTCACCATGAAGTAACTCAATGTTGCCTTTTCTCACACTTCTATCTCCTTCAAATGACACTTTCAAAGTATCCTAAATTTGCTTTGCACTCTCCATTCCATTCACCTTTCTAAACTCATCCAGAGCTAGGCTTGACACAAGCAATACTACGGCTTGTGCATTTTGATGGAGATTGTGTACTTCTTTTGGAGTTATCTCTCTATCTTCATCGGTCAGAATCATCACACCAACATCCATAACTTCCCAAAGTCTTGCAGCAATGAGATGCATCTTCATCTTGTAAGACCAATTGGTGTATCTTGTTCCATTAAAGTGAGGTGGCTTGCCAATGTTGATGAAAGGAGTATGTAGAGGTGAACATTTGATGAGTTGTCCATAGTCGAAGTTCATGTTTGAATATATTCCCTTTCCATGAGCATGCTCACCGGCTCCAACATCACTAGCGACATCTTTGTTTGCATCATTCTGACCACTTGTTGTATCATTCTTGCCACTTATTGCATCATCAACCTTCTTGCTCAATTCTTCTTTCATCTTGCTTATCTCATCTTGCATCTTCTTCATTTCATCTTGGAAGAACTTGACTTGAACAACCATCAACTCTTTAGCTATTTTCTTGCCCATCTCGACGGCATCGGCTTGCATCTTGTCGGACTCAGACATTGTTTCTTCTCACGCGGTGAAGCACTAAAACAAGACCTTGCTCCGGTACCAATTGAAAGGATCTAACAATGCCTAGAGGGGGGGTGAATAGGCGTATCTAAAAATTAACTGTAAATTCTAAGTTTAAATTTGTCAGTCAATGTCAGAAGTCCCGACAGTTTGGGTCGGAACTCCCGACGTCATTAGAGGTTCTGGTACAAACTGTCAGAAGTCCCGACGTCTACGTGAACTACAAAAGTAGTGCCAAATTTAACTTTGCAAATAAATAATCTTACAACCCCACTTCCTAGTGGTTTGGTGAAGATGTTGGGTCACTCCCTTGACGCGGAAATGCCTCCAAACTGTAGATCGAGTCCAAACCCTAAAATGAAATTCGAGGGAGAGAGAGAGACAAATAAATACAAGTAATCTCAAGCAAACACAACAACAAGCACACAGGACACAAGGATTTATCCCGAGGTTCGACAACCCCACAAAGGAGCTCCTACGTCCTTGTTGTTGAGGTGACCACAAAGGTCGAAGTCTCTTTCACCTCCTTGCCTCTCTCAAAGCAACCACAAAGGTCACTTGAGCTTTCCACTAAGAAATCAAGGGTAATACAAACTTCTCAAGACTCTTCCACAAGATGGACGCTCTTGGGCAACACTTAGCCGGCTAGGGGCAAAGCCCCAAGAGTAATAGACGCAAATCCAACCGGCTTGACGAATAAATCAAGTGCTCAAGCTTGTCAAAGTGATTCTCTCACTTAATTCACTCTCCTTTCACTCAAAACCCTAAGGGAATCGAAGATTGGAGCAAAAGGGAGAGGAGAGGGGTGCCTTCAATGCTTGGGAGCTGTTATTAGATGAAGCTGCGTGAGCAGTGAATCAGTGAGTGCAGGTTAGAAGTGAGGAGATGGCTATTTATACACACAGTAGAAATTTAACCGTTCAGATCTACGTCAGAAGTTCCGATGCAGATCTTGGGACTTCCGACCTTAATAGGAAACACTATTCATGTAGGGTTATAGTCCGCACGAGCAAGTCAATGTCGAAACTCTCGACAAACGTCGAGACTTTCGACGGGCGTAGTCAGCCGACCAGCAAAACCCCAGGTGTCGGGACTCCCGACTTGGGTCGGGACTTCCGACTGTCGGGAGTTCCGACTCACGTCGGGACTTCCGACGGCCACGGTCACTGCGCAGGCTAAGTGACTAGAAGTCAAGACTTCCGGCGTGAGTCGTGACTTCCGGCGGTCGGGAGTTTCGACTTACGTCGGGACTTTCGACACCAACAGTCACCGAAAAATATTCTACGTGCTCATGGAGTGCTAGAGTGTCTCTCTTATGATTTTATTTTTATGCTTAAGCACTCTATCTTCCTCAGATCAACTAAGTTTGCATCCCTCTTTATAGTGCAGCAGATCCTAAACTCGAAAACAAAATATAAAACCCTTGGAGAGGGCTTTGAGTTCATCCGCCTTTATAACTTCAAGAATTGATGGATACCATTTTATCTTTCTCAACTCTTTCAATCTTTCATGGGACTAATAGCTGCGACATATCTCATTAAGATCACATTAGTCCATAATTTAGATGTCATTAATACACCAAAACCCATATAGGGGGCAAATGCACTTTCAGCCGCCTTGTCCCCCCGCCGTTCCATTGCGCCGCCCATCCTCCCGCCACGCCCCGCTAGGTGTGTCGCATCCTCACCGCGCTCCCATCAGAATTTTCAACATCAAACAAAGCGCAATGCGAGATGCAACATTAGAACAAAAGCGATTGCAACTATAGAACAAAGCTACTGCAATATGAGATGCAACATCAGAAAAAAACTAATGCAACAAAGAAATATTACTTGTTGCAACACCTTAACAAGGTTACTGCAACAAAAAATAGAACAAAAAGCAAATGCGAGAAATCAACATAAGAAAAAACTAATGCAACAATAAAAAATTACTTGTTGCAACAGGAAAACAAAGCTACTACAACAACAAAAAAAACAAAGCGCAATGCGAGATGCAACATCAGAAGAAGAAAAAGACTAATGCAACAAAAAAAATACTTGTTGCAACATCAAAACAACACTACTGCAACAACAGAAACAAAACGCAATGCGAGATACAACATCAGAAAAAAAAACTAATGCTACAAAAAAATACTTGTTGCAACAGCAAAACAACGCTACTGCAACAGAGCTCGCCGAAACCCTAGCCACCGTGGCGTCCCTCAGATCTAGATCCAGAGGAGATGGAGGAGAAGGAGGAGGAGGAGGAGAGCTCAGATCTAGAGGAGGAGGTGGAGGAGGGCTCAGATCCAGAGAAAGACCCGCCTTCCTCTCCGGTGGCATGGAGGTCGTGGAGGGAGGGAGGGGCGGCGGCGCGCGAGCGCTACGTGCCAACAGCGAGAGAGTGGAGGAGTGGAAGGAGTGGGCGAGCAGAGCAAGAGAGCAGTGCGAGCAGAGCAGAGCAGGCGAGGGAGGCGCGGTCACGGGACAGGATGGAAGGGAGTCGAGTCGTATATCGGATAAGGCGAGGCGCGGTTCGGTCGAGTCGGAGTCCGTCCGGATGGCACGGACGCCGGCACAATAGCGCTTCCGTTTATCTTACAGCAATTCGGAGGTTCACGGCCGGGGACGCAATTCTTATGCGGTTGGAGAAATCAGAACACAATCAGAGGGAAAAAAATTCTCTGCGGCGGTGCCGCACTCCTCGCCAAGTGCGACACCGCCCAGATCGCTGTCGCGTGGTTTCCATCTTAATCCTAACGCTTGGTGCTGCTTGTCTTTTTAGTAAACGCAAATGGGCCGAACTAGCAGATGCGATGTGGGCCGCAGAGCCACCGAGCCAGCGTGGATTGAGAGCTGCGACTGAGCCGCGGAGCTGCGGCGGACCTGCGACTGTGCCTGGTTTAGTTCCAGCAATTTGGAATTTAGGGCTAATGTAGCATCTTTGTTTTTATTTGGCAATTAGTGTCTAAACATAGACTAATTAGGCTCAAAACGTTCGTCTCGCAATTTCCCACCAAACTGTGCAATTAGTTTTTTTTCGTCTACATTTAATGCTCTATGCATGGGCCGCAAGCATTCGATGTAACAAGTACTGTAGCACTTTTTAGGATTTTGGACTTCAACTAAACACGCGCTGTGTCGCACTTGGCGTGGACTGCGGCACCGCCGCAGAGAATTTTTTTCCCAATCAGAGAGAAAAAAAAAAAGCTCCTAACGCCGAATCTTAAACCGCCTGTCAGTCGGCTCCCTAACCACGCGCGCACGACGAAAAGTGGGCATGCTACACCTTCTCCACCTCCCGGTAGCCCACGCCCGGCCGCCTCCTGCCGTCGACGCCCACGGCAACGCAGCCCACGGGCGCGGTGGTGGTGCCGCTGCATATCAACATGGCGCGCCGCCCTCTGCCGCTTACGGGAGCGGCGGCGGCCAAGGGCACGGTGCCGCTGCAGATCGCGACGGCGTGCCGCTCCAGCAGCCGAACCCCGCGGCGGCGGTCCTTCTTGGGCCCCGGCGGCGGCGGCGGCAGCGACGGCGACGGCGACGGCGACGGGCTGACTCTGTTGGCGGTCGTCGCCTTCTTCGCGCTGCTCACGCGATGGTGGTGGAGGTGGCCGCCGACGTTGTTGTGGTTCAGGACGAGCCGCTGCAGCTCCCCCCGGATGCACTCCACCTCGTACGCGTCGAGGAGCGTCGTCGGCTTCTTCTTTGCCTCTGCCGCAGCGGCTTGCCGGGGAGGTGCAGCTGCCGATTGCTCCATGAAGAGGATTGAGCGAGATAGAAAGGAACCGGGTTCCCTCTGGACTCTGGTCTCGTGGGTGGGTGCGTACTGCCACCACGGACGGCACCACGTATAAAAAGGAGGCGGCCTTGACACTGACAGGGTGGGCACGTCATAATCTTGAGATTGCATACCTTACTACACAAGTAGCAGTGGCCAGTGGAGTTGGTTCGTAAATCTGGCAGACCAGCTCGATTAGCCGGCGACAGAACCTACGCAGCAGTTTGTATACGAACTACTACCACAATGGGTTTGGTATACGACGTACGTGTAACAAGCTTAGCGGATCATACAAGCCAACCTAAATTTTACCCACACAAATTTGGTAACTACTCCCTATATGTTGGTAAAAAAAGTCGTTTTGACAGCGACACGGTCTCCAAAACATAACTTTGAATTCTTATTTTTATAAAAAATATTTATTGAAAAGTGATATATGATATTTTTATGAATGTATTTTTCAAGACAAATCTATTCACATGGTTTTCATATTATCAAATTCAATAACTTAAAAGTTATTCATGATCTATATTCCCAATGTTTGACCCAAACCTCGTCTAAAACGACTTCTTTTACCAACCTAGAGAGAGTACGATTTTGGCCACTAAAATGCACTGAGGTGGCCAAATAAAAGAGTTGCCAACACAAAATTTGATGCCCAACTAAATAGAGGTTCTTTTTTTAGTAAAACTATCTAAAATTTATCTTAACATTTTTAGAGCAGAGATAGAAAACGAGAATGACTCTCTAGAGTGCAAACAAGATATACAAAAAACGAATGACTCTCTACAGTGCAAACAAGATATAGGAAAACTGTTGGAGAGCGAAAAGAATAGAAAGCGATTTATGCAAATAGCTTTCTAAATAATAATTTAGAGAGTGAGATTTAGAAAGACTCTTGGAGATGCTCTTATAGCCTGTTTGGATACATGGGATGAACAACTAGCTAACTAATTTTTTATCTCTACGGATCTAAATAGGTGGTCTAATGGATGAGCTAATTTTTAGCTAAAATCCCAGCCAATTGTTAGTTCACTAGTTGGACAAAACCACTTAGAGCATGTTTGGATACAAGAGCTAATTGTTATCTAGCTGAAAATTAGCTAGAATTAGCTCTAGCATATCGAAACAGGAGAGCTAATAGGTGTTATGTTAGTTGTTAGCCAACTAGTTAGGCAACTCTAGCTAATTTAAGCTAATTTTTAGTCCCAATTATTAACTAGGCTTAATGATCCAAACAGGCCCTAAATCAGGAATGGTCGCAACAACTAATCTAAAAAATGTGTAAAACACCCCTCCCTACTATGCGTGGGCTAGGGGCCAAGGGGCATAAACGTCTTTGTGTGAGAATAGTACTATCAATTAAGTGTACCCATAACTTAGTCATTACATCTAATCAGCATAGGGCTCATTTTTAGCTAGTTAATTATTAGTCAGCTAAAAATTATCTTTATATAATAACTAACTAATAATTAGTTCATCCAAACAAGGCTGTAGACATACTTAGGTAAGCAAAGCAGCCCAACGCAAAGCTTTGTAGTACCTTATTGCAAATCGCGCCTTATATTCAGGGACCAGGGAGTATATACCTTATTGCATTGGCTAGTCAAAACCATGCAAAATTAACCAGGGGGCGCATGCATGGCTGCCAAGGTCACGCAATTCCCTTCCAAGCTTCTGGGTAACATTCTTGAAAATGTCAGTTTTTTTAACCAGAAATAGCTTGGATGTCCACAAATTAATTAATATACACGACATAAACAGATTTGGAAACAATCGTGTGACAATGACAATGACGTTATGGGCCAGTAATGGGTGCTAAGAAGGTGAGAACTCATTTGTGAATTATTATGTCTACCTAGCTCAACTAGTTAGACCTGTCTACAAATTACACGCTTAACATGTGTGTTTGTATTTTCCTATATTTATTTTAGCAATTCGTGTGTTATTTTTAATTAGATTTATTTGAGCAAAATAAGTTTTATTTTTTTAGTGATAAACAATATGTCCGTCGATGATGAGATCATGCGTATGATAACTTCATCGATATTCATGCCAACTCATTCCCTCGTAGATGCTTGTGGTAAAGTCGAACACTCATTTTTTTCTTTTTAAATTTGGAGGGGAGAATGTGTCACATTATACGGCCATTTTTATACATCGAAATGAAAACAATCATCTAGAATTATTCGCACGCACAGTCTCGGTCAATTGAGGTGGAATTTGTCACCGGCTCACCGTAGAAGTAAACCACGAATCAGCTAGCGAGCATATTATTGATTCAAATATTTACGCAAGTGGCATTATCTACGACAGAAGGAAGCATCACGCAGAGAGAGAGAGTGCCCTGAAAGCATCACGGCACGACACCACGGTCGCACCTAGAAGAACCGAGCAGATCGCCCTGGCGCCCCGGCCCCGCCCATGGAAAAGAGAGGCATCACGCGAGCCCGTTGTTTTCGCAGCCGAGAAACCGTGGGTGGATTATTATCGAGACAGGGCATCTGCAACTTCGGCTGTGTAACATGCACGGTATGCACATATGTGATATGTGGTCAGAGTGTTGCATCCCGAGTGGCGAAATACATTAGGAAAAGGCGGTCAAATCAAGAGGCCTACATGTGAAAATATATTGCGCGTGAAAACAAAATATGCTTTACGACACTCCACTCCGGTGTTTTCTTTCCTTCTCACACCCAAATGGACATAATAGTACTTTCCCGAATTAAATTAAAGACGTGCAAGTCTACGGAGTATGTAGCACGTATATTCTTAATAACTACTCCCTCCATCCCAAATTGTAAGTCATTCCAAGAATCTTGGAGAGTCAAACTTTTTTAAGTTTGACTAAAATTATAGAGAGAAACACAAAGATTGATGACATCAAATAGGTATAATATGAAAATATAACTAATGAAGAATCTAATGATACTTACTTGGTATGATAAATATTATTATTTTGTTATATAAATTTGGTCAAACTTGAAAAACTTTGACTCTCCAAAATTCTTGGAATGACTTACAATTTGGGATGGAGGGAGTATATATATACATGCCCGTGTATTACACCGGAGCCATGAACCTTAGTAATTGAATGTGGACGCATGAGCTTTGAGAACTTCATATCAGACGTGAACATGTGGATCTGATTTTCGCATCCAAACTGGATATAACATCAACGTGTGAGCTCCAAGTGAAAGATGATTTGTATCGGATGTGGAGGCGTGAGCAAGCATCGGTTGGTATGACTGGATAGATGACGGTGAGCAAGCATCGACAGACCACAGGGCATGTGCATCTTTGGCTGCGTAGTAACATGCATGGTATACACATATATGGTCGGGGTGTTGCATCCCGAGTGGCGAAATACTTTAATAGGCGGTCAAATCAAGAGATTGAGATGTGAAAATATATCGATAATGCCTGGCCACGGGGTGTCCGCCCCATCCGGACGCCGCGCGCCTTAGTTCGCCTCACTGCTTTCTCCAACCGCAGGCATCATCCTGCACCGCTCACTCGCTTGCCCCTCGCTCCCGCATACGCCAACACCCCACCTACACCGCTCGCTCCTCTCTCCCACCCGTCGCACACCCCACTCGCACCACTCGCTCCTCGCTTCGGCCGCGTGCCGCCCGCTCCCTCTCGTAGCGCGCGCCACCTGTTCGGCTGAGCCATAAGCGGTGCTGGTGGTGGTTGTGCCCACGCGCTACCGCTGGTGCTGGTGTTGATGATGCTCGCCCGTCGCCGAATCCCACCCCGACGACCGAAATCGATCAGCCCTAACCTTCCCCTTCCCTATGTTGCAAATGTATGTTTTAATTGTTTCAGATGTTTTAGAGGTATATTTTAATTGTTTCATATGGATGTTGCAAAAGCGGATCAGGATGTTGCACATGTTGTAATTGTTTCAGAGGTATGTTTCAAGAGTGTTGGTATATTTTAACGCACACAGATAAATCCGCAAACGCACGGATACCGTTGTAGCTTTCACCTGGAAGTATTCCAAGTATCGTATCCATAGGAAAACGTGTGAGACTAACTACGGTCTAACTTAACTAGGGGTAGCAACAAGGTTAGGATGAATAGGAGCATAGAGAGGATAACTAAGGTTGTCTAATTCTGACTTGGGTAAGCTATGTCTTCTACTATTCAACTGAGGACATTACTAGGGAAAGACACCAGTAGAGGATGGTTTCTTTCGTAACCACGTCCTACGTGCCTTTACAAACAGGAGGTGGACTACAGAGGATTCAACGAGGCTATAAGAGTCACCC
The DNA here is from genome assembly GCF_019320115.1 of Miscanthus floridulus. Taxonomy (NCBI): domain Eukaryota; kingdom Viridiplantae; phylum Streptophyta; class Magnoliopsida; order Poales; family Poaceae; genus Miscanthus; species Miscanthus floridulus. Next base: position 21,303 of record NW_027096404.1, on the reverse strand, counting down.
TCGTGAGCTACCACTGATCCGAAATGCAAGATGCATCTACAATTAACCTAAGTCTAAGCACCATGCTTACACTTATGATTAGTACTTTATTCTCTCTAAGAAGAGAATAAAGCACTCAAAAGAGTCGCAAACCTGATGAACAATATAAACAAGATGCTTACTTGGATTAGAAGTTGACTAACAGAGAAATCTCAGAGGCAAGCTCAGATAGAACTTGGATCTGCCAAGGTACAAGCCGTAGATAGAGCACCGACAGGCTGACACCTCCTCCAAACTCTTCCCTCACTCTCTATCTCACTATTATTTACAAGACTAGATCCTAAAGAGGACTAATCTTCTCTTGATAGATGGCTCTGATCCTGACGAGGAGAATATGAATTAGGGTTTCAAGATAGCTTCAAGGAGGGGGGGTAGGGGCTAGTATATATAGGCCAAAGCATCAATTCTGGACCCTCGAATGAGACCGACTTGAAAGAATGGCAGACAAAGGTAACATGAAAGCACTATAGAGATTTACTCAAACGGAGATGAAAGAAAACGATTGTTATTTAGCAAATTGAGCATGGCTTAAAGGTAGAGACAACCAAAATTAGCAACATGGCATAAGATTTTTTTAGAGAAGGTTATCTCCCACACTTGAATTTTGCAAGGCAAAATCAAGTTTGGATGGATATGATTCAACGTTGCTTGATAATTGGTTGGACATACCTTGAGTCATCATCCATCATTATTTTCGCTTCAAACCTAAAATGGTTAGTGACAAAAATATCCGAAGGAATATTTTCATAACTATGTTTCTATGCTTATTTCACAAGGGTATCACGGCAGAAGGTGAAAACTCATATTATCTTCCGAAAGTGCTTGTTTTAGGACAAAAGCTTGTCCTCGGGAAACCTTCTAATTGTGCTTCTAATTGGTGAAGTGGTTTTCCCTCCAACACCAACCTTCGTGTGCCTATCTCAAGATTCACACAACTAGATCTGCAATATTTATGATAAACATATGCATCTACAACCACCATTTCAAAGTCTTTATGAACAGGAAGCATGAGGGGGTTGAAGATCTCGTGTGTGGAAATGTTGGAGAGACTAATTAATTTAGGAGATTTCTCATGTGAGCATGGATTTGATGAGGTTTTCATGAAATAACTTCCATGCTCATCGATGTCATCTTCCTTTTCAAGCTCTAAGGGTGTTTCTCCATGAATGTATATAGGCGGAAACATTGTCTCCATCATTCCATGCCTATGACAGTCATTGGACGTTTTATTGTCCAAGATTTTACATGGATTGGTGGCTCTCAGGTTGATCTCGTCTAAGGCCTCCTCTAAACTTGGATAGACCAAGTTTGGATTCTACACATAAGGCTTTGTCCTTGTCTATCCATTCTTTAGCAATGGCATATGAATTCTTAACACATTCCAGCCATTGTTGTTGCTCTTCTTGGTCATCCATGTGGCCTTCATGACTACTATACTCCGGTTGTCTTAATGGATTTCTAGGGTCATCATGAAACTTAAGAGAAAGAGCATAAGTGGGATCATCGGGATCAAGGATGGGTTGAGAATGGGTTGAGATAAAACATCTAATGTCGGTATAGAAGGGGAGAAGATATGAATGGCTTCCAAATGACTTGGCTCTCCTTCTATGGGTTCACTAGACATGACTTCCTTGAATTCTTCCCAGTGTCCTATATGGGAATAAGGACGCTTTCTAAGAGGTCTCTTCTTGAGAGGATTTGAATTATATTCGCTCGAAGGTCTCTTATGAAGGTGAGAACTTAAGCTTTTCCCAAAATCAACATAAAAAAGATCATCCTTAATTGCAACAGGGATTCTCAAAGGTGGAATTCCTTCTTCTCTTGGAGGATTTTGGGGTATTGATGGTTTGGGATTGATAGCTAAACCTTGGGATTGGAGTGGTTGTGGTTTGGCTATCAAAACTTCCTCTTCTTGTTCGGGAGATGATTCCTTGTCTCCCTCGGGGAGTTTATTAGGAATGCTAGTGCAGGGAGTCCTTCCCTATCAAGCATAGACCTTGCTTCACTAGCAGACAAATGAAGAAAAGCTCCTCTAGAGGTTGCAACAAGGGATTCCCTAGAATCCTTGCTAAGACCCATGTATAAATGTTGAAGAACTATAGGATCTTGAATGGTAAGGTCTGGGCCAGTGATAATCAATTCATTAAAATAATCCCATGATATACCAAGAGATTCTTCTTCTAGTTGTCTAAAATTTAGAATCTCTTTTCGAAGGCTAACCACTTTAGAGATGGGAAACAAACGTAAACAAAATTTAGAGCATAACATTTCCCAATCTCCTTGCATACTTCCTATGGTTTGACTGTACCAATGTGTCGGATACCTATACCTAGGTATCGAAACCAAAGGATTAATGAGCATCGCCTCATCTGATGGTTAAAGATGCAACTGCGATCTTGTCCGACCCCTAGGGGCCAGGCCATGCCTCGTCCAACTCCAAGGACAAGGTTTCCTCCTCGTCCGACCCCTAGGGGACGGGCCACGCCTCGTCCAACTCCAAGGATGAGGTTTCCACCTTGTCCAACCCCTAGGGGCTGGGCCACGCCTCATCCAACTCCAAGGACAAGGTTTACACCTCGTCCAACCCCCAAGGGCCGGGCCACGCCTCATCCAACTCCAAGGATGAGGTCTCCGGGGATGAGGTCTCCATCTCATCCGACCCAAGGCGTGGGCTCCAACTCCAAGGACACGGTTTCCGCCTCGTCCGACCCCAAGGCATGGGCTCTGACTCATCCAACCCCGCGGGTTAGATTCTATCTTGCCCGGCCCCTAGGGTGAGATTTCTGCCTCACCCATTCCCTAGGGGTTGGATTTGCTACCAGACAAAAGCAGTTGCCCCAGGGTAGGACCTAAACCGTTTCTACCACTACGACGTGGAGGCGCACGACCAGGAGCACGTCTCGGGCATGTCCTGATGCGACTGGTGGTCGCATCAGGCCATGCTGGGAGACTCACATCGCCCATCGCGTTAATAGGCTGGCATTGTGCTATCAACTCCCTGCCTGACCACCGTCCAACGTCAGTCGACCTATGTCAGTTGACTGGCACCGTACCGCCAGCCCCCCATATGGCCTTTGTTAGGGACCCTTTGACAATTCCATCTGCTCGGATGGGATGGAAGACAAGAATGACGCATGATGCCCACACGTATACTGCAGCGGCCAATAGGGCCCCGGTGCGATGCCACTGCCACCACGATCTACAGGGTCAAGCAGGACCCACGCGAAGAGGAGGGCGGCACACCTCCGGGAGCCTTATTTTCTCTTTGTTTTTCCCTCTTCCCTTCGGTTGTAACTCTTGCTTTTCCCTGGTCTATAAAAGGGAAAGCAGGACGTCCCACATCGGGACATCGAACAAGTGCATCACATAGCATCGGTTCATTGCACCGTATCAGACATCGAGCAATCGAACCATAGAGACTTGGGAGCCACCTCCCTCTCTCGCTAGTTTATAACCCCCTACTACAAACTCAATGCTGGTAACACGAGCAACCCAAAACTAGACGTAGGGACATTTGGCCTGAACCAGTATAACCCTTATGTCCTCTTAGCACACCATCCGAGCCAGACGCGCAATATACAAATTTACTCATTGGTGCTTACTCAAAACACTGATAGTTGGTGCACTAGGCAGGGACCTTTTATGCGTCTCGACATCAACACTAGGCCTCGGATGGCTAATCATGACATCAGCTGGGTCCCAGGCACACACATGCACTTCGAGGACCAGGACTTCATCATCACGGTGGAGGGAGAGCTAGCGCGGGCGCTCGTCATCGTTTAACCCCTCCACTCCACTGGCCTCGACGCGATCACCAATGCACTCGAGGAGTTGTGGCTGCATGCATTGGAGGCCCACACCCCCGGGAGCAGCCAACTCCTTGACTTCAACTATGGGAGGTTGGAGCGTCAGCTCGGTGTCTTCATGGGACCCCAACCATCTTAAGAGAGCCTATGCCACCTCACCTTCTCGTTCACTAATGTCATGGCATAGCTTACTAGGGAAGAGCCACTCTCCCTAGAATACCTCATCCAGAGCGCCCCGATAGTGCTCCTGTTCGGTCTCCGCAATGCCGCAGAGACCATTGGCCACCTTTTGGCACAACGTATGATTCCATCCCTCGTGAACAACGAGGTTGTGGGGGTGATCGAACACGGTGTGGAGTCTTTCCATGACCTTCTCGTAGAAGAGCCAGAGTTGCTCTCTGGCTCTGACTCTAGTAGAGGGAGCCATCACCCCTCTCATGAATGCTTCATGATAGGTACCCTCGAGGGACACGTCGAAAGCATCCATAAGGAGGAGGCTACCCCAACAAACAACCTTGATGACGAGGTTGAGGGGGATGCAGGAGCCCCACCCTGTTGGCGGGTGGAGCAGCTGAAGGCCCGACACCTAGAGCTTGAGGTAGCGCGACTCTAGCTCGAGTAGGAATGCGTGGAGCTCTATCGTGACATCGAGCACCATGGAGATGAGGGACACGCATGCGTCATGGACTGTGACATGAACCGGAGGATCATCGAGGACGATCAAGCGCTCCCGTACTTCACCTGGGCCAGCCAAAACATTGTTGCTGTGGTAGCCTTGCTTAGGGGGCTTCCAAAGCCTACGACGCCCAAGGATCGACAGGCCCACCGTGAGATTTGCACGCTGCTCGAGCATGCGGCTTCGCAGCAGGCCAAGAGCTCGCTATCTTGGCGATGGGATCCCAATGCCAACTAGCGCACGCCCTCAATGTGGCCCAACAAGGACGCATCAGTCCACCAAGCACCGCACGGTGGTAGGCCATGCATCATGGTTCTAGTGTAGTAGCACCTCGGCCACAACCGTGACGCGCGCGACACCCTCGACGCCCACCGGCGTACCCACAACGATGCGGGGGAGGGTGCTAGCCATGATTACTATCCTCAACGGGGCAGACGCTATGACCACAAGGAGGACCGAAGTCATAGCCCTGAGCCAACGGGGCCCCAGGCTTTTGGTTGGCATATCCTCAAGGCGACACTCCCACCCTAGTACCACCCTCTGACTAACATCCCAAAATACTCTAGGGAAATAAACCCTAGATTGTGGCTCGAGGACTATCGGCTCGCCCACTAGGCCGGTAGTGCAGCCAGTGATGACTTCGTCATCCACAATCTCCCCCTGTTCCTAGACGACTCGACGCGAACATGGCTGGAGCACCTTTTGCCCAACTATGTTTAGAGTTGGGCGGACCTAAAACAAATCTTTATGGGGAACTTCTAGGGCACCTACACGTGCCCTGGGAACCCCTAGGACTTGAAGAACTACCAATAGAAGTCGGGAGAAACTCTTCCTGAGTACATCCGATGCTTCTCCTGGCAATGCAATGAGCTCCCCAATTTCGCCGATGCCGTTGTCGTCGGAGCCTTCCTATCAAGGACCACCTACGAGTCCCTGGTCCATAAGCTGGGACACAAGGGTCCATGGACTACCAAGGAACTCCTCGACATCGTGACTAGCCATGCTTCCAGCAAGGAGGCGGTTGGAGCAATTTTTGATCGCTCTAGAGGCAAGGCGAAGCGAGACGAGGACGTCGACAAAGGCCCCTTTGACCATTTGAATAAGAAGAAGAACCAAAAAGGGCATGGGGGCTCGCTCGTGGCCGCCGCCGAGCAAAAAGCTAGTCGAGCACTGGCCGAGGGCACCCCCGATCACTTTGACAAGCTGCCCGAGGGGCTATGCCCAAATCACGCCTTCCCTATCAAACACATGTACAAGGACTGCTCCCTCATGAAGCATTTCTTCATCGGCGGCTCCAAGAAATGGGAGCAAAAGAAGAAGCCCGAGGCAGAAGCCGATGACACCAGAGAGAAGGACGATGACTTTCCATTACCAGATGGCTACCTCATGATCTTTGGTGGGCTGGAGGCTTGTGGCTCCAAGCGCCGGCAGAAGCTCGCACGCCGAGAGGTCTAGGAAGCTGAGCCCGCCATGCCTACTTTCTTCTAATGGTCAGGATCTCCCATAAGCTTCGACCGATCTGACCACCCAGATAGTGTCACACACCTAGGTAGGTACCCGCTCATGGTCGACCCTATCATCGACATGAAGCGGCTCACCAAGGTACTAATGGACGGGGGCAGCGGCCTCAACATCATGTACGCTAAGACACTTGATGCCATGGGCGTCGACCGATCACGCATCTGGCCGACTAGGGCGCCTTTCCACGACATCGTGCCAGGAAAGTAGGCCATACCGATCGGGTAGATTGACCTGCCTGTCACCTTCAAGAATCCATCCAACAATAGGATAGAGACCCTCACCTTTGAGGTAGTCAGGTTCCCCCTGGTCTACCATGCCATTTTGGGGCGACCATGTTACGCGAAGTTCATGGCTGTCCCCAACTACACCTACCTCAAGCTCAAGATGCTGGGCCCATGCGGGGTCAGCACTGTTGGCACTTCTTTCTAGAGTTCCTACGAGTGCGAGGTCGAGAGCTGTGAGCTTGCTTTGGCAACCCTTGCTTCTAGGGAGCTCACTGCCATCGGGAAGGACATCGCTGAAGGAGCGCCTGACACAAAGCGGGTGGCTAGATCCTTTGAACCTGTGGAGAACGTCAAGGAGGTCCTTGTTGACCCCGACAACTCCGCCGATAAGATGGTGCGCATCGGCACCGCCCTCTCCCCCAAGTAGGAAGGCGTGCTCATCGACTTCCTCCACGCCAATCGAGACATCTTTGCATGGAAACCCTCGGACATGCTTGGAATTCCAAAGGAAGTCGTCGAGCATGCCTTGAAGATCAGGCCGGGTTATAGGCCGGTCAAACAATGCATGCGCCGCTTCAACGAGGAGAAGCGGAGACTCATCGGTGAGGAAATCGCTAAGCTTTTGGCTACCGGTTTCATCAAGGAAGTATACCACCTAGAGTGGTTGTCCAATCCCATTCTTATAAAAAAGAAAAGTGAGAAATGGTGAATGTGTGTTGACTACACCAGCCTCAATAAGGCATGGCTGAAGGATTCATTTCCTTTGTCATGCATAGATCAGGTAGTTGACTCGACCTCGGGGTGTGAAACCCTATTCTTCCTTGATGCGTACTCCGGGTACCATCAGATCACGATGAAAGAGTCCGACCAGCTCGCGACCTCTTTCATCACCCTGTGTGGATCATTCTGCTACGTTACAATGCTATTCGGACTCAAGAATGTTGGGGCTATGTACCAGCATTGCATGACCAAATGCTTTGGAGACCTCATCGGACGGACCATTGAGGCTTATGTGGACCACATCATAGTCAAGTCCAAGCAGACCGACCAGCTCATGGCTGACCTGGAGCAGACCTTCAGGAAGCTCTAGGAGAACGGCATCAAGCTCAACCCCGAGAAATGTGTCTTTGGGGTCCCAAGGGGCATGCTGCTCGAATTCATCATCTCTGAGCATGGCATCGAAGCGAACCTAATAAAAATCTCAGCCATCATGAAGATGGGCCTGATTTCGAACCTAAAGGGAGTTCAGAAGGTTACTGGGTGCCTTACAGTGCTTAGTAACTTCATTTTGTGCCTCGGCAAATGAGGGCTCCCCCTTTACCGGCTCCTGAAGAAAACCGACCGATTCACGTGGATGCCAGAGGTTTAGGAGACGCTTGACAAGCTCAAAGTGCTCCTAATGAAGGCCCCAATTCTGGTCCCACCGGCTGAGGGAGAGCCGCTTCTACTCTACATCGCACCTATGACTCAGGTTATCAGGGCCGCCTTGGTTGTAGAACGGGGAGAAGAGGGACACGCCCTCAAGGTATAGCACCCCATGTACTTCATTAGCGAAGTCTTGTCCAACTCCTAGACATGCTACCCCTAGATCTAGAAGCTCCTATATGCCATCCTGATCACCAAGAGGAAGCTGCGCCACTACTTTGACTCACACCAGGTGACTGTCGTGTCATGTTTCCCCTTAGCGAGGTTATCCAGAAATAGGAGGCCATGGGGAGAATCGTGAAATGGGCGCTCGAGCTGATGGATCAGGGCGTCACATATGCCCCATGAACGGCCATCAAGTCTTAGGTACTGGCTAACTCTATGGCTGAATGGACCGAGATCCAGATGCTGCTAGCGGCCATCGATTAGGAGTGCTAGATGATGTACTTCGATGGATCGCTGATGAAGAAGGGCGCCGAGGTCGGGCTAGTTTTTGTTCCCCCCCTCGGGGTGCGCATGAGGTACATAATTCGCATCCACTTCCTGGTTTCAAATAATGTGGCTGAGTATGAGGCACTCATTAATGGCTTGTGCATCGCCATTGAGTTGGGCATCCGATGGCTTAACGTCTGAGGCGACTCGCAACTGGTCATCGACCAGGTCATGAAGGAGTCAAGCTGCCACAATGCCAAGATGGCTACGTATTGTCATGAGGTCCAATAGTTGGAGGACAAGTTCAATGGCCTCGAGCTCAACCATATCCTGTGGCAGCTCAACGAAGTAGTTGACATGTTAGCCAAGATGTCATCGAGCCGAGAGCCGGTCCCCACTGGCATCTTCGCTAGCAACCTGCACAAGCTCTTGGTCCAATATAAGGAACTAGAATAGGCCAGCAACGAGCCGCCAGTTCTAGGCCTAGGGACTGATCGACCCTGAGTTCTGTCTTACCCTAAGGTCATGGAACTCTTCAAAGACCCAGTGGTGAAGCCCAACCCTCCAACCGACTGGAGATCACCTTATCTCGATTACCACCTCCACGAGCTCCCTACCGACAAGACGGAGGCCCGATGGATCATGCGTCGCGCCAAGTGCTTCATCATCATCAAAGGGGAGCTCTACAAGCACAGCCACACTAGAATCCTACAGTGTTGCATCCCCACCGAGCAGGGGAACTACTTGCTGGAAGACATCCATGGAGGGGTCTGCGGACATCACGCCGCACCTAGAACATTGGTCAGAAACACATTTCGGCAAGGTTTCTACTGACCAACCATGGTGGCCAACACTGAGCAGGTCGTACGCACCTGCAAAGGATGCCTGTACTACACTCGGCAAACTCACCTATCGACCCAAGTGCTCTAGACGATCCCCATCATGTGGCCATTCACGGTCTAGGGGCTTGACCTGGTAGGGCAGCTCAAGAGGGCGCCTAGGGGCTTTATGCACTTACTTGTCACTGTGGACAAGTTCACGAAGTGGATATAGGCTCGACCGATCACCGTGATCAAATCCAAGCAAGCCGTGTTGTTCTTCACGGACATCGTCCATCGCTTTGGAGTCCTGAACTCCATCATCACGAATAATGGCACATAGTTCACCGGAAAGAAGTTCCTCCAATTCTATGATGAATATCACATCTATGTCAACTGGGCCACCATAGCACACCCCCGCATGAACAGGCAGGTCGAGTGCACAAACAGCATGGTCCTATAGGGCATCAAGCCTAGGATCTTCAACCAGTTGAACAAGTTTGGTGGACGATAGGTCCCTGAGCTTCCTGTGGTCCTCTAGAGCCTAAGGACGTCCAGCAGCCGGGCAATCGGGTACACGCCATTTTTCATGGTGTACGGCTCTGAAGCCATCCTCCCGACCGACCTCGACTATGGAGCGCCAAGGGTCAAGGCCTACAACGAGCAGGGAAACAAAGCATCTTTGGAAGATGCCATGGACCTGCTTGATGAAGCACACAAACATCGCCCTACTCCGTTCGGCCAAATACTAGTAGGTGCTACGGCGGTATCACAGCTGATGCATGTGGGGTCGCGCCTTTGGCATAGGCGATTTAGTCCTTCGCCGCATCTAGAGTAACAAAAATCGCCACAAGTTTTTAGCTCCATGGGAAGGACCGTACATCATCATAGAAGTACTCCAACCCGGCACCTACAAGCTCAAGACCGATGACGGCAAAGCCATCTCCAACGCTTGGAACATCGAACAACTACGTCGCTTTTACCCTTAGTCTTTCTGTTCCAAAGCTTCCAATTTGCTTATCAAAACTAAATATTGTTTCTGCAAAAACCAAAAAATGTTACCTCCTATTGGGTTCGCTTCCATTGATCGGTCTTCAGTAATACCCAACCCTAACAACTACCTGGGGTCTGGTTTTACTCAGGGGCTGATAGGAGTACATATACTTAGAAATATTTTCCTATCCGACCCTTCTTTTTATGACAAGACCTAGAAATAAGAGTTGCCAAAAACTAACGATGAGTATAGCTGGTCAGAATGCAAAAAGCCTACGCCCTGACGGCTACGACATTGCTTGCTCACCAGCGTGATCATTACTTAGTCACTCACAACTTAAGTTTCTAGTGCCTCAACATAAAATAAGGGATGGATCGTAATGAACTTTATATATATATATATAAAGAGGCCAAACAATGTTTCCGGCCATAATAAAAGTCTTTACAAAAGGACCGACGTAGGTCTCAGCTATCTAACTAAACACTCTTTGGTAGGATTTCTTCTCTGACCTTCTCTGCCAGGTCCTACACCAGGAGAGCCGCTTCCTTCTCAATTTCGTCCAGCTCGGCATTAGTGTAGCCAGGCATGAAGCCCTCACTGATCACCAGCAGGTCAATGTTAACATAGTGGGAGCAGAAGATGGCGAATGCGTGATGGACGCCGGTGTGTAGGGCCTCCCTTGCGAGTGTGCATGCATGGTCTGGGATCTAGGTAACCCAAACTACGAGAGAGCTCGTCTCCGTGGCCAGGGCGACCCCGAGGTCATCGAAGACCAACCCAATGGCAGCACGTAAGGCATCGTGGTCATCGCTCTCCTACTAGAGTTGACCCCACACCTCAGAGAGTGTCCTCTCTAGGACTGCCCTAGCCAAAAATCAAAGAGCGCCAGAAAACCGACTGCAAATGTCAAAGCAAGAAGGTAACCAGAGCCTCACCATTCACTTCCTCCTCGAGGACCGTCTTCTCCCTCTGGAGCACACCAACATCCCCAGCCAAGGTGGTGGCCAGGCCCTCAGCTTCTTCCTTTGATTTATGCTCATTTTCAAGCACACGCCGAGCAAGGTCGAGGGCCAGGTGGAGTCGTCCAAGCTCTGTGACATCTTCCCTGGCCTTGGCGACCATAGCCTTGAGCTTGTCCTTGGGCTCATTGGTGTGTTGATGGGCTTCCCATTCCTTGGTCTGGAGGCTCGCCACTTCCTCCTACAGCCACGACACTTTGGCAGCAAGCCCCCAGACCTCCCTCTCACGATGGAGGAATAGGGACTTCTCCCGGCTGTGCATCATAAGGGACTACAAAAAAATCAGGATATAATTATATAAATAGGGCTCAGAAGTAGAAAACATGGAGACACGACAAACCTGGATAGTCGGGGTGACGTCATCCTTGAACACCCCAACGCGTCGGTTAGAGAGCGGACTACAGACTCAAGTCCTGAGCGCATGCTTGTCCAGTCCTTCTCCTCTACTGGGTCATCGAGGGTGAACACCAAGTCGCTCGGGTCTAGCCACCTGGCCCAGTGGAGCTGGTTTCCTTCCCATGCGAGCGGATCATCACCTGGCTAGACAAGGGACCGAGAAAGCCCAGTCCCAGCCAAGGGGTCAACCATCAAAACCATCAGCGTCCACCTAACAGGAGCCGATGGTACCTCCTCTATCACCAGCGCTCCCTTGGGAGTGGACCCTCCGATGGCAGAGGAGGCTAGCAGCTCACGCTCCGAAGTCCGAGCCATCACCACAATGATCGATGTGGGCACCGATTCCACAAGCGCCTCCCCCAGCACCATGCTAGTAGGCTCCTGGGGGATTAGCCGATGCGCCAGGATCTTCCATGGTGCCAACTCTAGGCGATTGCTGAGGATAGTCTTGCGGAAAGCACCAACATCACATGACAAAATCTGAGATTGCAACGAAAGGGCGAAGAAGTCGTTAACTCACCTCGACGCCATTATCCAAGGATGTTTTAGGGGCTGGCCACTCAACTTGGACTCTGCCACATTGACAATTGGCCACTTTGCTTCCCTGGTGGGGTCGATCAGAGTGGGGTGGACTTGCTCCTCAGAGCTCAGGGGCGCGTCCTCTTCAGTTTGCTCCTTAGCCCTTAGGAGCATGTGCTGTAGAATCGGGGTCAAGTTGGCCTGCCCCGTGTTAGCTTGCTCATCCTCAAGCACAAGCATGCCCCATGGGTTAGACTCGTCCCCCTCCTCTTCCTCGTCTCCCTCCTCCTCATTGCCATCGCTCTCCTCTTATCCTTGCTGGTGCTTTCCATGCTAGAGCTTCGCTCGCTCCTTCTTCACCTTCTTCCACCCTTCCTTGCCTTCGCCACCTCTACCGTGGCATGGTTCGCTGCCCTCCTGGCTATGTCCTCTAGAAGTGGTGGATCAGACTCATGGATGATGAGGCCGAGCTGCAAATACCGATGCTTATAATCTGACAACAAAGGAGGGTCAGCCAAGGAAATAGACTCGAAGAAGGCTGACTAGTTTGACGAAACCCATGTCTTATCGCATCGCGGGATGCCCTAGGACCGGGTACACTAGGGAGAGATCCACCTATGGATCCACTAGGCACTCCATCGCCTCCTTGAGGTGTTGTGCCATTTTGTCGATGCTGAGGGCCTCACCGGCGACCATCACCATCCCTTCGGGCATGGAATCTAGTGTCATCTTCCACATTGGAAGAGTGCGCGCCATCAGCGATGCTAGCCTCCTAACATGGTATGCCCTGATGATGCTAGTCCCATGAAGACCATGGCCCTTCAGAGTCGTGATGGCTTTGAGGAGGTCACGAAGCCTCTTCTGCTCCCTCCCAATGGGCCCATACCTCCACACGTCCGGTGCCTCCTCGATTAAACGACCGGTGAAGATCGGCAGGGGGTGGTGTCATCATTCCTCAGGTAGAACTAGAGCTTATGCCACCCCTTGTTAGACTTCAACAAGGGGATGGACATGTACTCTGACTCCCGGCTGCCCTGAAGATGGATGCTCGCACATGCCATCGGCACCACCAAGTCCGACTTCTTCGTCTCCTTCTTTTTCTGTAGCTCGACGGCGAAGAAATACTTCCATAGCTCAAAGTGGGGCTCAATCCCTAGATACCCTTCACATAGCACGATGAAGGCCGAGATGTGCTAAATCCCATTGGGATTCAGATGCTGCAGCTCAATCCTATAGTAGCACAGCAGCCCTCAGAGGAATCGATGGGGAGGAGTCACGGACCCACGCCCATTAACGCCTAGGAGTTTGAAGGCTAGCCCACCAGTGGGTTCATGGCCCCTCTAGGGCACCCTAGAGTGAGGGGAGGTTAAGGACGGGCCCACTAGCGACCAATACCCAAAGCGCACGAAGCGCCACGGGCGTCCTGACCCTCGTTTTGAGTCTTGGATGATGCAAGGCCCATGGTTTTTCCCTGAAAGAAAGGCATCAAGCCCTCAAACCAGTCGAACGGATCTAGGAACTATATGGATCAGCCACCAAGAATCTAGAGCCAGTCACCAACTGACCTCGAACCAGGCCCCTACGAAGGGGATGCTAGGGCTTCACTTGACCAAGCCCGTTAACAACTCACCAAGCATCGTGCTCCGTCCAGCGAGGAAAGCATGGCACGGCTTAGCCCCTCTATTCTAGCGAATGAACACATAAGGGACGATGATCACAAGATGAACCAACCCCCCAACCAGACCCCTACTACATGCGGGGGCTTAGGGGCTCGGCATCGGCAACACCCACCAGGTGTGCTCGCGCGCACCCAGTGGAAAATAGATTACTAGCGCGTCTCCTCCTTAGGGGCTAGGCGTCCATATCTACTTTGTCAGTCCCCCACATGGAGGCTAGGTGCCTAAATCCTACTCGATTACCCTACATGGCACAATGGCCACAGGAGCAACAAATCACAAAAAGCCTTTGCAGGAGTGTCTCACGCCTCCAAAGGCTTGGGGGTTACTGTCGAATACCTATACCTGGGTATCTGAACCAAAGGATTAATGAGTGTCACGTCGCCTCATTCGATGGTTGAAGATGCAACTGTGATCTTGTCCAACCCCTAGGGGTTGGGCCACACCTTGTCCAACTCCAAGGATGAGGTTTCCGCCTCGTCCGACCCCCAGGGGCCAGGCCACGCCTTGTCTAACTCCAGGGATGAGGTCTCTGCCTCGTCCGACCCCAAGGCATGGGCTCCATTTCCAAGGACAAGGTTTCCACCTTGTCCAAACCCAAGGCATGGGCTCCTACTCATCGGACCCCCGTGGGTCAGATTCCATCTCGCCTAGCCCCTAGGGCGAGATTTCCACCTCGCCTGTTCCCTAGGGGTCGGATTTGCTACCAGAAAAAGCAGTGGCCCTAGGGTAGGACCTGAACCATTTCAACCACTACGGCATGGAGGCACACGCCCAAGAGCACATCCAATGTTAGTTGACTGGCATCAGTTGACCAGTGTCAGTTGACTGGCACCATACCGCTAGCCCCCCATATGGCCTTTGTCAGGGACCCTTTGACTATTCCTCCGCTCAGATGGGATGGAAGACAAGAATGATGCACGATGCCCACACGTATATTGCAGCGGCCAACAAGGCCCCAGTGCGATGCCGCTGCCACCATGATCTATAGGGTCAAGCGAGACCCACGCGAAGAGGATGATACACCTCCGGGAGCCATATTTTCTCTTTGTTTTTCCCTCTTCCCTTCTGCTGTAACCCTTGCTTTCCCTTGGCCTATAAAAGGGAAAGTAGGACATCCCACATCGGGACATTGAACAAGTGCATCACATAGCATCGGTTCACCACACCGTATTAGACATTGAGCAATCGAACCACAGAGAATTGGGAGCCACCTCCCTTTCTCACCAGTTTGTAACCCCCTACTATGAACATAGTGCTGGTAACACGAGCAGCCCAAAATTGGATGTAGGGACATTCGGCCCGAACTAGTATAACCCTTGTGTCCTCTTAGCATACCATCCGAGCCAGATGCACAATATACAAATTTACTCGTTGGTGCTTACTCAAAACACCAATACAATGTTTAGCTCTTCCAGTCAAAGAGAACGGAAACAACTTCCATCTTAAGGTCTTATCAGACATGCCAGCATTACGCAAGCATGTACAGGTCTGTTCAAACTCTTGTAGGTATGAGTATAGGTTTTTGTTGCCTTCTCCTGAGAAGGATTTATCCTGAATCAGTTTTATAAAATACAGGCGTAGCTCATAACCAGGTGTTATGATATGGTCTAAGGATTCTGGTGGCTTTAGGCTTACTCTTGTGGGTTTAGCATATTGATAGATAGGAGTGGAATTTATGCTAAAAGAAAAATTAAAATAAAAGAAAGAATAAAAGATAAAAGGTTAAGCTAGGCTTGTAGTTAATTCAACAACCGTTTTCATGACAACAATGCCAGAAAGCTTGTTGTTATATTTTAATGCACATAGATAAATCCACAAGTGCATGGATATTGTTATAGCTTTCACCTAGAAGTATTTCAAGTATAGTATCCACAAGGAAACATGTGAGACTAACTACAGTCTAACTTAACCATGGGTAGCAACAAGGTTAGGATGAATAGGAGCGTAGAGAGGATAACTAAGGTTGTCTAATTCTGACTTGGGTAAGCTATGTCTTCTACTATTCAACTAGGGACATTACTAGGGAAAGACACCAGCAGAGGATGCTTTCCTTCATAACCATGTCCTACATGCCATTACAAACGAGAGGTGGACTACAGAGGATTCAACGAGGCCATAAGAGTCATCCTCGTGAGCTACCACTGATCCAGAATGTAGAATACATCTATGATTAACCTAAGTCTAAGCACCATACTTACACTTATGATTAATACTTTACTCCCCCTAGGAAGAGAATAAAGCACTCAAAAGAGTCGCAAACCTGATGAACAATATAAACAAGATGCTTACTTGGATTAGAAGTTGACTACCAGAGAAATCTCAGAGGCAAGCTCAGATAGAACTTGGATCTGCCAAGGTACAAGTTGTAGAGAGAGCACCAATAGGCCGGCACCTCCTGCAAACTCTTCCCTCGCTCTCTATCTCACTATTATTTACAAGACTAGATCCTAAAGAGGACTAATCTTCTCTTGATAGCTGGCTCTAATCCTAATGAGGAGAATCTGAATTAGGGTTTTAGGATGGCTTTAGGGAGGAGGGCAGGGGCTAGTATATATAGGCTGGAACATCAATTCTAGACCCTCAGATGAAACTGACTTGAAAGAATGGTGTAGATGCAATCTAGGAGGCGATAGGAAACTGACATACGAAGGAAGGGCTGACTGGTGGGACCCATAGGCCGGCCGGCCTGTAGGTGGGGCCTACCAGCCCCCCATGTCAGCCTCTCATGGTCATCTTTAGTGGAGAGTCTCTTGGAGTCTTCTAGAGTCTTCCCATGCTGTTTACGTGGTGGAATTCCGTGATTTCCTTTGACGAATAGGTCCTCCTTGGCAGTTTTCTAATTAAATTCTATTGAAAACACAGATTCACCAAAACTAATAGAATTTATTAGTTTAAACCCCTAGACCTATGTTGGTGATCCATTTTATGCATTTATACAAGTTATGTTGATGGTTTATAAAGCATGTTAACAACCGTCAACAAAGAGTTTGTTCAAAATATTTTATTTGTTTCAGACGTATGTTGCCATTGTTTTATCTGGATGTTACTTATGTTACAATGGCTATGTTACAAGTGTATGTTCCAAAATGTTTCGTCTATCTCAGTCGTATCTTGTAATTGTTTCATCTGAGTGTTGCATATTAGATCTCGATGTGGGGTGGTCGAGCGAGGAAGAGAGCTAGCGTGGGAGCCATGGCGGCATCAGCTGTAAGTTGCCGACAACGCTCCACCAAAGGATGCGCAGGCGTCCACACTAATGTACATGGCCTTGGAGTGGGTCCATCCTCACCGCACTGCTCTTGGTCAACGACCTACTCATCTGTGCCATTGCCATCACATGGGAGCCATCAAGGCTCTCGTATTACGTGGACACTGTGGATGCGTATGGGATGGGACGGGCGTCACAAGTGCGTTAATCAGGAGCTGTGTTTGGACACGGGCCTAATTAGCCTAGATGCCCGGACGCTAGCCTTGCTGAAAATATATTGCTTGTGAAAACAAAATATGCGGCACTTCGTCCACTCTGGTGTTTTCTTTCCCCCTCACACCCTAATAGACGAAGTAGGCAGACGTGCAAGTCTATGGAGTTCATAGCACATATTAGTCTTTACTATCTTAGGTCCTATTTGGATCCATAGAACTAACAACTAGTTGACTAATTTTTAGTCCCTAAGTATTCAAACAGGCAAACTAATTTTGAGTCCACTAATCATGAACTAGTTGTTAGTTCACTAGTTCACTCATAGGAGCTAATAGGACTAGTTGTTAGTCCTAGTTCATCCAAACACCCGCTTAGTAATTAGTTGATCACGGACGCGAATGCCATTTCCTTGTGAACCGCCTACCACACCACATGAATCCATGTTTGCCATCCCTGAGCCCATAACTCTTCGCGCCTCATTCGCCCACACCACCAATGATTTTGGCCCATGCCATTCCATGTGTAAAACCTCATGGGTGTATAAGTTTTAGTTAAAACACCATGACCTTTCTCTCTTGCCTAGCGATTGCATGTTTTATAGATGAGAAATAGCCTCTTGCGTGACATGTATAGGACACGTGAAATTCGGATATCTTACAGTATTAGAAATGTCTATTATTTTAATTTATGCATACTAACAGTCTGTTTGGCATAGCTTACAACATTTTCATGAGCTGTTGGGAGCTATTTTTTTTTTGCCAAACACTCATTTCCAAAATAGCTTCATGGGCCAAGTTGTTTTTTCCTCCTCTCACAAAGACATGAGTTGGGATAAAGCTAAAAAAAGTAGCTTATCTTAGCTCTCTCCCTCATTTCTCTCTAAAGGATCTAAACAATGCCTAGAGGGAGGGTGAATAGGCGTATCTAAAAATTTCTACACAAATGTCAAAGTAACTTGTCAGTCATTGCCAGAACTTTCGGCAGTTTGGCCCAGAACTTCAGGCAGCCGAAAGTTCCAACGCAAATAGCCGGTAGTTTCAACTCCTATGTGAACTACTCAACCCAAGCTAAAATAAACTATGATTCTGATAACTTACAACCCCACTTTCTAGCGGTAAGGTGAAGCGTTGGGGTTGCTCCTTTGATGCTAAAAAGCCTCAGCTCTATAGATCAAGTCCAAACCCTAAGAGATGCTTTAAGGGAGAAGAGAAACAACCGAGAACAAATATGATAGCACAAAAACACAAAAACAACAAGCACACTGGACACAAGGATTTATCCCAAGGTTCAGCAACCCCACAAAGGAGCTCCTACATCCTCATTGTTGAGGTGACCACAAAGGTTGGAGTCTCTTCCACCTCCTTGCCTCTCTCAAGACAACCACAAAGGTCACTTGTGCTTTCCACTAAGAAATCAAGGGTAATACAAACTTTCCAAGGCTCTTCCACAAGATGGAAGCTCTTGGGCGATGCCTAGCCAGCTAGGAGCAAAGCTCTAAGAGTAATAGACGCAAATCCAACTGGCTTGACAAAGAAATCAAGTGATTAAGCTTGCCAAAGTTATTCTCTCACTCAATCCACTCTTCTTTCACTCAAATCCTTAGGGGAATCGAAGTTAGAAGCAAAGGGGAGAGGAAAAGGGAGTCTTGAATGCTTGGAAGCTATTTTGACCGGAGTTAGGTCGCAATGAATGGGTGAGTAATGGTTAGAAGAGAGGAGAGAGCTATTTATACTGTTAGGCAAAATCCAACCATTCAAATCTGCGTCAGAAGTCCCAACACAGATCACCGAAACTTCCATCGCCTATAGAAAACACTGTTCAACACATAGGTAACTGGGCTAGCTCGGCCAGCGCCAAAACTCCGGGCGCTGCCGAGACTTCCAGCTTTTGTCAGGACATCTGACAGCCAGCCAAGCTAGGCAACTAAGTCCCAGGGACCAAGGACTTCCGGCGACAGCCTTGACTTCCGATAGTCGGAATTCGTGGCATACGTCGACACTTCTGACGGCCAAAGTTCCAAAAACTATATCTAAGTGTTCACGAGGTGGTTAAGTGTCTCTCTTTTGATTTTTATGTTTATGCTTGAGCACTCTATCTTCCTCAGACTACTTAGATTTGTATCCCTCTTTGTAGTACGACAAATCTAAACCCAAAACTTGAAATGAAAAACTTTGAAGGCCGTTTTGAGTTCATCCGCCTTTTAAACTTTAAGAATTGAGGGACATCATTTCATCTAACATCAACTCTTTAATTCTTTCATTAGTCCTTAATTTGGATGCTATCAATACACCAAAACCCACAACGAGGGCAAATGCACTTTCAATCTCCTCTTTTTTGGTAATTGATGACAACCAACTTAGGCTTTTATAAGTATGAAAGAATTTAAAGCTTTTGAACCTCAAAATTTATGAAGAGCTCCCCCTTAATATATGCAATGAATTCAAATTTCAATGATGATCATTTATACATCATTTGCATATATCAAGACAGAAGCTCCCCCTAAATTTTGTAATCTGTGGGGTGCAACAAGTGTGTGAACAAATATATCCGTGAAAAAGAGATGCAATATGACATGTTATATTCACAAAACAAGTAAGAAGAAAATGATGGCCAAGATCACAAAGTAGAGACTTTAGACAACACATGGCCATCCAAATATAATCATCATCATCAAAAGTAGAGACAAGCACCAGCTAATGAGATATATAGACAAGCATTAAACTTGTCCTATGTGGCAGAACCTCCTAAGTTATAGGGCCCACATGCACCTGTCACTGTCCGACGACCTTTGACATTTATGCATATGTTTCCATTAACTTAAAAAGACTATCGGGTGTCCTCGGGGAACCCCGAATCATCCATGATTTCCGAGCAGGATCACGTTACAGAGTCATTGCAGTATTACAACATTTATTCAAATATCAATACCAGAGTAAAAACAGCGGAAGTCTTACAATAACATAATTTACAAAATAGTAGTTTCAAACCTCGCAACTAGGTTCAATGTTTATTACAAAACAAAATAGTGGAGTGGCATTATAATATAATACAAAACACACAATGAAACTTCCCTGCCCACAGGCCACACATTTACTTCTCATCATCATCACAAGGAACAACTATCATGTAGCACGATCCAAAACAGATCTGCTCATGAGGCTCACCTGCAACAAGGGATCAACGAACCCTGAGTACAAAAGTACTCAACAAGACTTAACCAAAATAAAACTGATAGAACTCAGGAATGCCGACTCATGGGATTCAAGGTATGGCTTTAACAATAATCAAAGTTCTTTTGCGTAAAAGCTCTTTAACAAAATTCTTTACTTCAAAGGTAAAACTTTATAAGTACCACATATGAATCCGCCATGATCCGTAATGAGAACATGAACTTCATATCAATCTCTTTCGCAGACCTTTCTCAAGTTCCAGTTATTAATCCTACGATGATGAACAGTGAGTTGAGTCTCCATAACCGAGCAACAACAATTCAAACCGATTAAACCCAGCTAGGAATTCCAGACCACACGACATATGCAGATCCCTGACCTACATATACCAACCTGCACTCAGATCCTCTAAAACAAGAACGGGTCCGCGCCACCCGAGAATACAGTACTCCACCAATCCAGCCCATGGCCACGTGGGTACACGCTATTCCCGCCATCTCTCCACTCCTAGTGCGTGAGTAGCCATTCTCATAATAGAATAGCCGAGTAAAGGCTTACCGGAGTATGTGGTTAGTACTACAAATTCTCACCTCATGCAATTCAACAACGGACGTGCCTTAATCGACACAGGCGGAAAGAACCCGCTCACAAGACCTCCATGTCTTGTGGCTCACACACACCGAGTCCGCTCGGTCTAGATTTATTACTCCACATTCCCATATCACAAGATAACATAAGTAACCAAGGTTCCATTAAAAACTTGTAGGTGGCAGGTAATCACCCGACTTTCATCGTTCTAAGCATAGTTAAGCAAAACTAGGCATATACGAATTTAAAACTGGTAATATGGTAAATATGGAATAAAAAGGTTGGTAATGCACCAATTTGTTTTTCACTTGACTCCTAATCACTTAATGTAGTAAAGAGAAGCAAAAGCGAAATCAATTTGTAAAATACAAGGTAGGGTTGTATGCATCCGGGGCTTGCCTTCGTTGACGGAAAAGTCTGGTTCCTACGATGTTTCACAAGTATTCGATCCGACCTCAACAGACGGAATAACCTCCTCCGCAACTTGATTAACTACTACGTGTTCACCTTCGTTCACTGCATGTAGTAACAATGCCATGTTTAACATGATGTGGAATACGAAACATGATGCTCGAT
>NW_027096403.1:0-40000 GCF_019320115.1 Miscanthus floridulus | reverse complement strand
GATGGATGCAAAAATTCTCAACTTGAATACAACTTTCCTTCGCGGTACAGTTACAGGTCAAACTAACCAAATCTTTTTAGTACTACTTACATCAATTGCTAAGGATCATTATCAACAAATGACCCAAGGTCATCACTCAATCCAAAATTTCAAACAAAACCTAAATCATTAAAGGTTACTATTTGCTTTTATGAATTAATTATTTAATTCAAAATTATGAAATAAATCAACTTATTCTAATTGAGCTCAAAATTTTAGTATATGTTTATTACATGATAAGTAATTGGAAAAACAAATTTCATAATTTTTGGACAATTAAATAAGCCTAGAAAAATCATGGAAATCCATTTATTAATAAATTGAGCAATTTTTATCACATTCAAAAATTACTGAAAAACATTATTTCATATTTTTCTTAAATAATATACATCATAGGGAAGTCACACAAAAATTTTCATAATTTTTGGAGCTCTAAATAAATCTATACAAAAATAACAAATTACATCACTATTCATTCAAATCTGAAAATAGAAAAATCCATTTGAACGCTGAGTCACTGACAACGGGTCCCACCTGTCATCCCTAACCTCGCGCGTTTGACCACGACGGCGACGGCGCTGACCGACGTAAACTCGTCGACGGTGAGTCCAACGGCGACGGCCAAAGTACCAAAACGATCACCAAGACTAGGCGCATCGATTGACGTCCCTATCAGCACTGATTATGGCCCTATACTAGCTCGACGTCGGCAATGGCAGACGCGGTGGCACGGCAGCGCTACGCCAGCGGCGTGAAACTAGTAGAGCTCAAACAAAGGATCCAGGAAGCACTAGTAGCTCACCCCAAACGCGTTGAAGCAAGGAGCGAGGTCGGAGAAGCAACGGAGAGGCGTGACGACGACCACGGTGATCACGGCGGAGCAAAGATCGTCGGTGAGGAAGAACCAGTGACTGCAGTGATCAAAACGAGCAAGCAACACAGGATTAAGCACCACAGCATCGAGACGAAGCCATAGGTACACCGATCAAGGCCAACGGCTCACCGGAGTAGGCTGGCCGCGGTGAAACGGAATCTCGGGTGAGGTTGCCGGCCGCGAGGAAGAAATCGACGAACGGCGAACTCACGACGAAATCAATCGACCAGAGCTAGCTGGCTGGGTGCGCAAGGAAAAGGCAAAGCTAGAACTAGCTTATCAGCGACGGTGGAGCACAACAACGACGGCACGGGCTCGCCGGAGATGAGCAAGGCGACGGGAAAAACAGAGCAAGGAGAAAGGGCAAAGACGACGGCGGCTCAGGCTATAAAGGCGGCCAAGAAGCTCGAGGAAGCTGCGCTGTGGCCTTCACCGCGCTAGCGCGACGCCAAAACGGCCACGATCGCGCCTGGAACACCGAAGAAGGAAACACCGGCAATGTAGCTTCGGCGGTGGACACTGTTCACAAAAATTACAGATTTGCCATTCGCCAAAATTCCCAAATTACTCCCAAATTTTTATAACAACTCAAAAATCTCCAAAAACAAAAGTTGTTCAAAATTTAAAGTTCTACAACTTTGCTTTTTATAACCACCCCCAAATTCGGTCTAGATTTTGAAATGAACTTTTAAATTTTGAATAGGGAAATTTAACGAATTACGCCTTTTTGAATTACTCCAAATTTTACTAAACAACTTGAAAAACTCCAAAAACAAACTTTGTTTAACTTGTCAAGCTCTACACTTTTGCTTTTGGGCTCAACCCCAAAATATGCTTAGATTTTGAAATGAGTTTTTAGGGTAGGATTTAAATATAAAAAAATCAGGATTTTCGGAATTTCAAAGTAATACAAAAATTTCAAACTTGATTCAAACAATACCAAGCAATACTTATAACATAAATATAAACTTGTTTGAGTAAATGCATATCAAAGTTTGCAATATGACCAATGCCTTGCAATGCATATGATGACATGTCCAGTTTTTAATACTTAAACACCCGGGGTGTTACAATCCTTCCCCCTAAAAGAAATCTCGCCCCAAGATTCAAAGCCATAGAGTAAGTAATGGAAAAAGAAATGTGTCAGTCCAATAACATCCAAAACTTGTCCATAAAACAGCTGAGGTTCCTTTACAAATATGATTGGTAACAACATAGTGCACTAACATTATTTTATATTGCTGCAAGAAACTCTAGAAATTTTTCTAACAAGTAATCTTCGGATTCCTAAGTAGCTTCTTCTTCTGAATGTTGATTCCATTGTATTTTGTAGAACTTGATTGTCCGTCTTTGAGTAACACGATCCTTCTGATCCAAAACTCGGATAGGATATTCGGAATAAGTTAAATCTGGTTCAAGTTCCACTCCTTCAACCTCAACATTCTATTCAGGCACTCGGAGACACTTCTTCAATTGAGAAATATGGAACACATCATGCATAGCTGTGAGATGTTCAGGTAATTTCAGGCGATATGCCACTTTCCCATACCTCTCCAAAATTTGATACGGTCCAATGTATCGGGGTGCCAACTTTCCTTTAACACCAAAACGGTTAACTCCCTTCATTGGTGATATTTTTAGATATACAAAATCTCCTTTGTTAAATACCAATGGTCTCCGTCTTCTATCCGCATAACTCTTTTGGCGGGACTGAGCTATCTTCAAATTACTCTGTATTTGCCTAACCTTGTCTTCTATTTCTTTCACAAGGTCAACTCCAAAGAATCTTCTTTCTCCAGGCTCAGACCAACTCAACGATGTTCTGCATCTACGACCATAGAGTGCTTCAAATGGAGCCATTCTAATGCTTTCCTGATAACTATTGTTGTATGAGAACTCGGCCAAAGGTAAGCATTCATCCCACTTTTTGGAATAGTTAAGAACACAACATCTTAACATATCTTCAAGTACTTGATTGACTCTTTCAGTCTGACCATCAGTCTGGGGATGATAAGCTGTACTGTACAGAAGTTTGGTATCTAACAAAGCATGCAAGTGTTTCCAAAAGCTAAAGACAAACTGTGTACCCCTATCTGACACTATGGTCTTTGGCACTCCATGTAAGCTCATGATTCTTGCTAAGTACATCTTGGCATATTGGATCATAGGATATATAGTCTTGATAGGAAGAAAATGTGCTGACTTTGTGAGTCAATCTACAATAACCCATACTGAGTCAAATCTCTTTGATGTCTTGGGTAGACCAACAATAAAATCCATACTTATGTCCTCCCACTTCCAAGATGGAATAGGTAATGGTTGTAATTCACCAGCAGACCTCAAATGTATCGCTTTCACCTTCTGACAAGTATCACACTTTGCTATATATCTAGCAATCTCTACTTTCATTTTAGTCCACCAGAATCTTTGCTTCAAGTCATGGTACATCTTGTTACTTCTCGGATGGATAGATAACCTAGTAGCATGTGCCTCTTCTAGAATTGACTGCCGCAACTCAGGAACTTTTGGTACCACCAGACGATCCTTGAACCATAACACATCTTTATCATCTATACTAAAGCATTCTGCTTTTCCATTTCTGACTCTTTCCTTGATATGGGCTATACCCTTGTTTTCCTTCTGAGCAGCAATAACTTGATCACAAATAGTGGCTTCAACAATTATGTTGGTCAAACCTCCTTGTTGAATTACTTCTACATTCAACTTCTCCATTTCTTGACATAAATTCAAACCCATTGTTCTCACTGTCAGACAATTGCAATAACTTTTGCGACTGAGGGCATCTACAACCACATTTGCTTTACCCAGGTGATAATGTACTTCCAAATCATAATCCTTAATCAGTTCTAACCATCTTCTATGTCGCATGTTCAATTCTGACTGAGTAAAGATATACTTTCAGCTCTTATGGTCTGTATACATATGGCACGTATTACCAAGCAGGTAATGCCGCCAAATCTTCAGAGCATGAACCACAGCTGCTAACTCCAGATCATGAGTCGGATAGTGTTCTTCGTGTTGCTTAAGTTGCCTGGATGCATAAGCAATGACTCGGCCTTCTTGCATTAGCACACATCCAATACCAATACCTGAAGCATCACAATAAACATCAAATGGCTTTTCGATATCAGGTTGGGCTAGCACTGGTGCAGTAGTCAATAGTCTTTTCAAAGTCTAGAAAGCCTCTTCACAATCAGATGACCAGACAAACTTGACTTGGTTTTTCAACAGTTCAGTTATGGACTTTGATATTTTAGAGAAATCTGGAATAAACCGACGGTAATACCCTGCCAAACCCAGAAAACTCTGAACTTGATGAACTGTGATTGGTAGTTTCCAATCAAGCACATCCTTCACTTTGCTTGGATCAACTACAACGCCTTCAACTGACAAGACATGTCCAAGAAATTATACTTCCTTGCGCCAGAAATCACATTTGTTGTACTTGGCATATAGTTGATGTCCCCTCAAGCGGGTCAGAACAATTCTGAGATGTTTCGCATGTTCTTTCTTATTCTTGGAATATACTAAAATGTCATCAATAAACACCACTACAAACTTGTCTAGCTCAGGCATGAATACTGAGTTCATCAGATACATGAAATGAGCTGGAGCATTTGTCAAACCAAAAGACATTACCAAGTATTCATATAATCCATATCTTGTGGTAAATGCCGTTTTGGGAATATCTTCAGGCTTTATCTTAATTTGGTGATATCCTGACCTCAAATCTATCTTTGGAGAAAACTTTGGCTCCGGCCAATTGATCAAAAAACAAATCTATCCGAGGTAATGGATACTTATTCTTGATGTTCACTTCATTCAATGGATGATAGTCAATACATAACCTTAGGGTCTCATGTTTCTTTTTCACAAAAATTGCCGGACATCCCCAAGGTGAGGAACTAGGTTGGATAAACCCCTTCTCAATCAATTCTTGTAACTAAGTCTTCAACTCGGCCAATTCCTTAGGTGGCATCCTATAAGCTCTCCGAGAAATCGGAGCTGTTCCAGGTTGTAACTCTATGTTAAACTGTACATCCCTATCAGGTGGTAGACCGGGTAGATCTTCTAGAAATACATCCGGAAATTCACACACTACTGGAATATCTCTAATCTCTTTGACAGCAGTTGCACAAACCTTGCCCACTGATCTTCTTAAGATTGGAAGTTGGATGAGAAGTTGAGAATTACTATCAGGCAAACTCACCCTTAAAGTTCTATTCAAAGCATCTATAACAGCCTTATGCTGATACATCCAATTCATTCCCAAGATTACATCTATATCCTGATCCTTAAGGATAATCATGGTAGTGGGAAAAATATGCCCACCCAGGTTTATGGGTACCTGGTATACCATTTCCTTAGTACACAGACGTCCCCCGGGCGACTGTATAAAGAAACTTTCCTTTGTTGCCCCAATTGAAATTTCATACTTCACAACAAATGTTCTATTGATGAATGAATGTGATGCGCCATAATAAAAAAGTATAACTACAGGGTGATTGGCAATAGGAAACATATCCATCATCACTGGCTCCCCTTCCGAAATTTCTCTAGCTTGAATATAGAACACCCGTCCTGTCTTCCTCTCATCTTTGCCCTTCTGAGCATTCAGATTGGGGTTCTTGTTTGGTGCCTGACCCTGTTGTTGATTGGCAGGGGCCTTCTGATAATTTTGATTAGCCTGCCTAGGATATGGACATTCCCTGGAGAAATGACCAGTCCTTCCATAATTGTAACATAGATAGTTGTGACCCTAGGACGTTGGAGCATTGCCACCAGGAGCATTGGTTGACTGTGAGTTCGGATAGGTTATAGTAGGACGGACATTTGACTGTTGCCCAGCTTGGAACTACGGCGGACGGTAAGGAGGACGATTATGATGTACTAGATGATAAATCACCCTCTGCCTCTTCTGATTTCCCCCAAAAGATCCGGATGGCATACTCTTTTTCTTTTTGAGCTCCTTATGCTACCGATACTTTGACTCTGAAGCAATTGCAATATTTATGGCCTCATGATAAGTGACATTGGTGCAAGTTATCATCATTGTTTGCAGCTTGGTATTCAAACCTCTCATAAACCACCTCTTCTTCTTGGCATCAGTATTGACATGTTTAGATGCATATTGTGACAGGTGATTGAATTTTCCCACATACTGCATCACTGTTTGATCTCCTTGCTTCAAAGCAAGGAATTCATCCAGCTTCATAGCCATAACTCCTTTAGGGATATAATGGGCTCTGAAGGCAGTACGGAACTCAGCCCAAGTTATTGGAATGCTAGCTGGTTGCATAGCCACTAAGTTTGCCCACCAAGCACTTGCTGCTCCTCTAAGTTGCTGAGCGACAAAAGCAGGTTTCTGATACTCCATGCATGGAATAAGATCAAATTTCTGCCCCATGGTCCGAGCCAGTCATCAGCCTCTAATGGTTCATCTGCCTTGGTGAACACCGGTGGTCTTGTGTCTGTAAAATCAACATATGTAGCCTCCTGTCTATTGTGGTGGCGACCACGGTTTCCGTGCATCTGATTCTGATTACTCTGAGCTATCTCATGAAGCAAATGAGAATTTTTGGCCGTCACATTGACAAGTGTGGTTATAGCATCAGCCAGATTTGTTGGAACTGGTGGTGGATCTAGAATACCATCCTCATCTTGTAAAGTTCCAGGAATATACGAACCCCGCGTACGACGCATCTACTCATAACAAACCAAACTTTATTCACAAGCCTTTATTGAATTGCACAAAAGCTTACTCCAGACACATTACATAGGGTTTACTAATATAAACACCAGAACCTGTAAGTACCAAAACACAGCTACATAGCTTAACTATAACTAACTATTATACAACTCTACTCTTTTCCGTGATTACTTCAAACTTCAGGCTCGGTATCCATTCCGGAATTATTACCGCCTTCATCATCACTCTCATTGATCATTACTAATTCTTCAGGATCTTCTTCTTCTTCCTCTTCTGATTCGTTATCATCGGCAAGGATGACACCGGGGTCCATGGCATTAGCTTGGGGCTCATGATTCGGATTTAGTAGATTGCTAAGCCTATGAACTTCCTCATGTAGATAGGTATTATGTTCTTCTAAATCTTCTACATAGAATTCTAGCTCATGAGTTCTAGCTCTAGCTACATTTTCCCTGTGCCAAGCTTCATTTCTTCCCTCCACTGTACAAACTAACATGCTTTCGCAGTTCCGGTGCGCGGTGGTGAGACGCCTCAATTGATCCTGTAATTCTCCTACCTGAATAGCATCCAAAGCCCTATCTCTAGTAGCTTGTGCTAATTCTATAGAAATCCTCTGTATCTCTGCTTGGGGATTAGGCCTAGAACTGCTACTGCTAGCATCGTCATTTCTAGGGGCAAGTTGGTGACGAGGAACTCCTTTGGGTCCAGTGGACTTACGGGGCGTCATCTTGGCACGAGCCATACTGTAGGAAGCCAATTTAATCCAAGTAAGACCATTTGATCAAAGTCTAAAGAGTAGCTAAGATGGATTACATTACTCAAACCAGACTCACTACTCAACTCCAGACTAAGAGGTGAAGGAAGTAACGAGTGAATTAATCATGATGCATGAATCGTTCTTACAAACAAAAACACCAAAGTTTATAATGCACATAAACAACATTTATTTTTATATAGGGCATAGTAAGATTACTACTCCACCACACAAAACCTTTTTTTTAATCAAATAAGGAGTGGTGAGAAAGAAATAAGATAAGTCAGAAGCAATTTGGACCAAATTATCAAGTTAAATTTAGTCATCCCAAATTATTTTGAAGTTTTTGTAAAACAATACAACAAAAACCTTGTAATGATCGCTCTGATACCATTCTGTGGTAGAACCTCCTAAGTTATAGGGCCCACATGCACCTGTCACTGTCCGACGACCTTTGACATTTATGCATATGTTTCCATTAACTTAAAAAGACTGTCGGGTGTCCTCGGGGAACCCCAAATCATCCACGATTTCCAAGCAGGATCACGTTACAGAGTCATTGCAGTATTACAACATTTATTCAAATATCAATACCAGAGTAAAAACAGTGGAAGTCTTACAATAACATAATTTACAAAACAGTAGTTTCAAACCTCGCAACTAGGTTCGATGTTTATTACAAAACGAAATAGTGGAGTGGCATTATAATATAATACAAAACACACAATGAAACTACCCTGCCCATGGGCCACACATTTACTTCTCATCGTCATCACAAGGAACAACTATCATGCAGCACGATCCAAAACAGATCTGCTCATGAGGCTCACCTGCAACAAGGGATCAACGAACCCTGAGTACAAAAGTACTCAACAAGACTTAACCGAAATAAAACTGATAGAACTCAGGAATGCCGGCTCATGGGATTCAAGGTATGGCTTTAACAATAATCAAAGTTCTTTTGCGTAAAAGCTCTTTAACAAAATTCTTTACTTCAAAGGTAAAACTTTATAAGTACCACATATGAATCCGCCATGATCCGTAATGAGAATATGAACTTCATATCAATCTCTTTCGCAGACCTTTCTCAAGTTCCAGTTATTAATCCTACAATGATGAACAGTGAGTAGAGTCTCCATAACCGAGGAGCAACGACGATTCGAACCAATTAAACCCAGCTAGGAATTCTAGACCACATGACATATGTAGATCCCTGACCTACATATACCAACCTGCACTCAGATCCTCTAAAACAAGAATGGGTCCACGCCACCCGAGAATACAGTACTCCACCAATCCAGCCCATGGCCACATGGGTACATGCTATTCCCACCATCTCTCCACTCCCAGTGCGCGAGTAGCCATTCTCATAATAGAATAGCCAAGTAAAGGCTTACCGGAGTATGTGGTTAGTACTACAAATTCTCACCTCATACAATTCAACAACGGACGTGCCTTAATCAACACAGGCGGAAAGAACCCGCTCACAAGACCTCCATGTCTTGTGGCTCACACACACCGAGTCCGCCCGGTCTAGATTTATTACTCCACATTCCCATATCACATGATAACATAAGTAACCAAGGTTCCATTAAAAACTTGTAGGTGGCAGGTAATCACCCGACTTTCATCGTTCTAAGCATAGTTAAGCAAACTAGGCATATATGAATTTAAAACTGGTAATATGGTAAATATGGAATAACAAGGTTGGAAATGCACCAATTTGTTTTTCACTTGACTCCTAATCACTTAATGCAGTAAAGAGAAGCAAAAGCGAAATCAATTTGTAAAATACAAGGTAGGGTTGTATGCATCCGGGGCTTGCCTTCGTTGATGGAAAAGTCTAGTTCCTGCGACGTTTCACAAGTATTCGATTCGACCTCAACAGACGGAATAACCTCCTCCGCAACTTGATTAACTACTATGTGTTCAACCTTCGTTCACTACACATAGTAACAATGCCATCTTTAACATGATGCGGAATACGAAACATGATGCTTGATGATGGATGCAAAAATTCTCAACTTGAATACAACTTTCCTTCGCGGTACAGTTATAGGTCAAACTAACGAAATCTTTTTAGTACTACTTACATCAATTGCCAAGGATCATTATCAACAAATGACCCAAGGTCATCACTCAATCCAAAATTTCAAACAAAACCTAAATCATTAAAGGTTACTATTTGCTTTTATGAATTAATTATTTAATTCAAAATTATGAAATAAATCAACTTATTCTAATTGAGCTCAAAATTTTAGTATATGTTTATTACATGATAAGTAATTGGCAAAACAAATTTCATAATTTTTGGACAATTAAATAAGCCTAGAAAAATCATGGAAATCCATTTATTAATAATTGAGCAATTTTTATCACATTCAAAAATTACTGAAAAAACTTTATTTCATATTTTTCTTAAATAATATACATCATAGAGAAGTCACACAAAAATTTCATAATTTTTGGAGCTCTAAATAAATCTACACAAAAATAACAAATTACATCACTATTCATTCAAATCTGAAAATAGAAAAATCCATTTGAACGCTGAGTCACTGACAACGGGTCCCACCTATCATCCCTAACCTCGCGCGTTTGACCATGACGGCGACGGCGCTGATCGACGTAAACTCGTCGACGGTGAGTCCAACGGCGACGGCCAAAGTACCAAAACGATCACCAAGACTAGGCGCATCGATTGACGTCCTATCAGCACTGATTACGGCCCTATACTAGCTTGACATCGGCAATGGCGGACGCGGTGGCATGGCAGCGCTACGCCGGCGACATGAAACTAGTAGAGCTCAAACAAAGGATCCAGGAAGCACCAGTAGCTCACCCCAAACGCGTTGAAGCAAGGAGCGAGGTCGGAGAAGCAACGGAGAGGCGTGACGATGACCACGGTGATCACGGCGGAGCAAAGATCGTCGGTGAGGAAGAACCAGCGACTGCAGTGATCAAAACGAGCAAGCAACGCAGGATTAAGCACCACAGCATCAAGATGAAGCCGTAGGTACACCGACCAAGGCCAACGGCTCACCAGAGTAGGCTGGCCACGGTGAAACGGAATCTCGGGTGAGGTTGCCGGCCGCGAGGAAGAAATCGACGAACGGCAAACTCACGGCGAAATCAATCGACCAGAGCTAGCTGGCTGGGTGCGCAAGGAAAAGGCGAAGCTAGAACTAGCTTATCAGCAACGGTGGAGCACAACAATGACGGGAAAAACAGAGCAAGGAGAAAGGGCAAAGACGACGGCGGCTCATGCTATAAAGGGGGCCAAGAAGCTCGAGGAAGCTTGCGCTGTGGCCTCACCGCGCCAGCACGACGCCAAAATGGCCACGACCGCGCCTGGAACGCCGAAGAAGGAAACGCCGGCAATGTAGCTTCGGCGGTGGACACTGTTCACAAAAATTACAGATTTGCCATTCGCCAAAATTCCCAAATTACTCCCAAATTTTTATAACAACTCAAAAATCTCCAAAAACAAAAGTTGTTCAAAATTTAAAGTTCTACAACTTTGCTTTTATAACCACCCCCAAAATTCGGTCTAGATTTTGAAATGAACTTTTAAATTTTGAATAGGGAAATTTAACGAATTACGCCTTTTTGAATTACTCCAAATTTTACTAAACAACTTGAAAAAACTCCAAAAACAAACTTTGTTTAACTTGTCAAGCTCTACACTTTTGCTTTTGGGCTCAACCCCAAAATATGCTTAGATTTTGAAATGAGTTTTTAGGGTAGGATTTAAATATAAAAAATCAGGATTTTCGGAATTTCAAATTAATACAAAAATTTCAAACTTGATTTCAAACAATACCAAGCAATACTTATAACATAAATATAAACTTGTTTGAGTGAATGCATATCAAAGTTTGCAATATGACCAATGCCTTGCAATGCATATGATGACATGTCCAGTTTTTAATACTTACACACCCGGGGTGTTACAGTCGGTGTCAAAGATACAAACGAGAAAGAAGAGAATGGCTATCAAGACATGCCTGCTCTTGATCCAGATGTGGATCTCCCCCTATTTGTGGGGGGCGACGAACCAGCTTACGTGAGAAGCGATCATAATGAAGTTGCCTACGTCAAGTAAATGTACCTAAATGTGAATGTAACATTTTAGTTGGATAAAAAACTATACCTGTAGTTTTAAACATTTTAGTTTTAAACAATTATGTGTGCAATTTGATCACATGTCACTGGTTCTCACGCGGTTTAGTCAATCTGTGTATCATATGGTGTACATGTGCTGAGTGTTCTAATGCGTATCATATGGTGCACATTTCAGTTTTCTATCTTAGTGGGGGTTTCATAGCTCAATTTCCAACACATCAATATTTTGGAAACAATGCAGAAGAGTTTTTTCACCATGAAACTCTCTCTACTCCCATGAAACTTTCTTCATCTCTCTCCATCAATACGGTGTCACATCAGCATATTTAATGCCATGAAACTCTAATGAAACCCCCGTTGAGCCTGGCCATATCATACGGTGTGCATGTGCTTGCCAGATATGCGAATCATATGGAGGGGAGCAGGCAAAGCAACATAGAGAAAACTTTGTACATGTGCTCAATTACGTGCACACTTATGTGAATCATATGATGTGCATATGGGCATCCTTTGATCCACCAGATATAACATGTTGTTTCCAATAAAATGAAACATAAAGGACCAACCATTGTACATATAGTCTATTATCAATTTGTCTTAAGTTATGGGGCACTACAAATAATATTAAAACAAAAGAACAAAAAAGCAAAAGAAAAGCAAAAGCAACAGAAAATCAAAAGCTAACTACATATAGTTTCTTATTCCCATTTCCCAAGCGAACAACTCAAACTCTCAGGAAAGCCTACAGTCCTTGCTGCAAAACACAACCCTTGACATCATCTTCGCTGCGCTATCACTCGTGACCCGCATGGGTGACCTCACAAATCATGCATCTTGACGGTTCCTTCCCTACTCGCATCTTGAGGTGGGGCTATTTAAGCAGAAGGTAAGGTGAGCCTCTAAAGCGCACTCTAATCCCAACCTTCTTCATCCCTTACCATCAGACAAACTAGAGAAACCCTTTAGTCACTCCTAGTCTCATGTCGCCATGGCTACCCTAGTCCTCCATTGACTCTGGTACCACTGGGAGAAGGCCTTCAAGATTAGCTTCCACCATCACCTAGGCGTAGCTATATCTGGTCGTCCTAGGTGTAAGAGGATGTTTCACGAAGATAAGGAGGAACACCTCCATGGTATGGTCCCGCTACTGATCGCCATCTACGGTTAGAGCATGCAGAATCGAAACCATGGAGGGCCTAGCCAGACCCGCCGAAGACCTCGTCGGTCCTTGTCATTGTGGCAGTCGAAGGGCCTCTACCACAACACAAAAGTTTTCCATCAGCTCCGGGCCCTGTGTATCAATTCAGCATGGGTGTTCCTCTCTCCTATGGTCTGTGGAGTAATCGGCTGAGGGAATAGATGGCCTCATGGTTCTGCTTTTCCTCATCCTCCCATGGCTCCCAAGGTGATGTTAGAGGAAGTTTCACGAGGCTATTCCCCATCTCGATTCTCCTATGTTGTTGGGTATGGGTTACCCCAATACGCGTAAGGTCTTTGTTATTGTACATGTGGTAGTATTGTTGAATTTATCAATAAAGAGTTCCTTTAATGGCTTTATTGTTGAATGTTCGACTCAGTTCTAGTTTATTTCCTACTTAATCTAACATTTTTCTAGTTACAATCTCACTATGATAGGTCTAGGTAAATAGTTGTATCAAACTATGAACATATGTGCAATTAGATCAAAATTAAAATGGCACTGGTTATCGCAATAAGTAATGGAATCTATTCACCAACCAATCTGACTGCCCATGTATTCATGCGTGCCTGCTTTGGTCCGCCAAATATTGCGCGTACTGCTATAGATGAGGATGAAATATGCCATGGAATCAAATGTGCCACGGAATCAAATGGATGCTCTGCTGCATCGCCCTTGACCCGTAGAGGTGACTGCTCAAGTCTGGGAGTTCACTGTTTCATTCCCCGCTCGTGAGACGTGGGTCGCATGGAACAAGTGTGGCTAGGAATCAAGTGTGCGTAATTAGATCAGAGCACACTGGTTTCCATAGTATCTCATGGTGATCTGTCTTGGTAAATAGCCGTATCAAACTATGAACATATGTGCAATTAGATCAAAATTAAAATGGCATTGGTTATCTACCTTCCATCTTCACCCTTAGTGAGGTGTTCTACCTTCCATCTTTGAACCCTCACGGTCAAGGGATGCAGATTTGCTTCTTGACGGTGAGAGGACAAAGATGGAATATAAAGCACCTAATCTTGGAACCTTAGTCGATTGATGACCTATCGAGTATGGAGGCGCTAAAGAGGAGAACACCTTAATAATTGCAGATCTTCTGTATTTGGAAAGAAGATCTACAATCATCAAGGTGCTCTCCTATTGAGCACCTTGCACCATGAGCACAGATGAGGAAGAGTGTATCTATTTTGTATCTATTCTAAAAGGTTGAAGGAGGAAGACTATATGGAATGAGCCTAAGAGGTGCATCCAGACCTGGTTTAAATAGGCCAACCTTAAAGATGGAGAAGTAGAAAGGAGCAGTAGATCCATGATAGGAGTATACACATACACAGACACCTCGTCTTCCCCACTACCATGGAATCAAATGTGCTAGGGAATCAAATGGATGCTCTGCCTCATCTTCCCTGCTACGTCGCCTGTGACCCGCGTAGGTGACCAATCAAGTCATGGAGTTCACCATTTCCTTCCCTGCTCATGAGATATGGGTCATAGGGAATCAAGTGTGGCAGGGAATCAACATATATTCTGCAATGGAGTGCACCGATGGTGGACCTTGATGAGTGGGGTATTCTATAATGGTGTTCCTATGACAAGTGGTTGCCATGGAACCAAAATGTGCCCTGCTCAGCCTAGCATATCAACTCATCGGCTTGGCCATCATTTTGCGTCGGCTGTTCCTCTCTTTCACTTGGTTTCTGGTGTGGGTTGGTCTCACTGTGGCCCCTTCTGCTCCTAGTGGGATGTTAGTGGAAGCTTCACAAGGATGCTCCCAACCATAGGGCTGAGTTGTAGTTGGGTATAGGGAAATCCCTAACTCGATAGGTCTTTGTTATTGTACATCTCGTAATCTTTGAATGAAATGCAATTTATCGATATTATTGTGTGATGCTCGACTCGGTTTGAGTCTATTTTGTACTGAATTGGCTGATGGATTTGGACTTAGTAATCCTTGTACTAATGGTGACTAACTCCTCTTGGAGGTGGAAAATAAAAAACAAAGAGGCGGCAAAATGCAAGATTACATCTAAGCATGAGAGTACATAATTCAGCGGTAAACATATATTACAAGTCTTGTGGAATTAATAATTTAGTTATCAAAATATAAGCACTCCCAATGTAGAAACTACCATAGTTTCTATGGATATTAATTGTATTGCCACCTAATCGTTTGCTGATATGGCAAGGTAGTTATTGAAGATAGAGAAAAAATCATAGAAATAGGGTAAACCATGTCTACACGAGACACCAAGACATGAAGGGATGTCATTGGTAGAGAATGGAGAGAGAATATACATGATTGGATAAAAAATTCATACAAATATCAATGTAGTCGCTATGAGCACGAGCATGTAGTACGGCAGGCGGATGCCTATAGTACTCTGCAATATGGTATGGTGCTAAAGTGCTAAATCATCGGAGTATTATCGGTATGAGCTTCACTCAATTCGCACTAGGGGCCTTGTTTGGATGCACATGTATTCATCTTAATCCACATATGTTCAAATGGATTGTAGTGCAATTTAACTAAGTTTCATTCCAATCCACACCAACACGTGGATTGAAGTAGATACACATGCATCCAAACAAGGCCAGAATGAATGCTTTGCTTCCTTTGGCATCATCATTGTCTTTGTTTTCCACAATTCCACATTGCTTTGCACATAACATAGTTCTTATAGCTGCATTGTCCTTGACTCATACATGTTGGATATAGTATGTTTCATTGGAGAATAAGGCGTTCAATCCAAGTTGAATTGTACATGCAAGTTGAATTGGTCGTGTCCTACTGCTCGTTACATGATGTACAAAGATGGTGCAATAAGTTGAATTTACCAACATTGTATGCAAAACGTCCTTAGAACATTCATCATTGCTTTACCGTTGCATTCACCGTTTCACTTCCCTAGTGCGTACGTATGGTGATCATGTCATCCTGCTTTAGATTGCTTTGACAAAGTGATCCGATGCTACTATAAAGTGAAAGACGTATAATACGGCTTGTAAGCGCACTGTACCACTATGTGTGGTACATTCAACTCGATGTCGATGGTGGAGCCCAAATCGACGCCGCTTGGGTTTCGCAGGCGACAATAGCTAAGGAGGCGGCAGTTGCAGCCCCCAAGGCGCAACGCTTCCCTTCAATGTTCACCTGATTATTTAATCGGCCTCACTCATCTTCCACCTCACACCACTATGAAAAAACCCCAAACTCCTCCATCATACTATAGGGAAAACCCCAATCTCCTCCACCACAATCTGCTTCACCGGCACTCCTCCAATGATGGCCAACTTTTTGCCATCATGGGATGACTCCTCCAGTGAGGAACACTCGCTGCCGCCGCTCCTCTCATCAGAGAGCGACATAAGAAGCTACTATGTCCCTGACGAGGGGTGGTCGGACGATGAACTCTATGCCCTCTTTGGTGAAGAGCTAGAGCCGATGGAAGAAGATGATGAGGACGACAAAGAGGAGGACGGCGGCGGTGGGGACAACAGTGGTGGCAGTGACAACGGCAGCGTTGGGGACAACGGCGATGGTGGGGATAGCGGTGATGAAGCCACGCCTCCAGCAAAGAGGCACAAGAAGGAATGTGGATCCTCCGGTGCCAAGGATTAGAATTAGTTTAGTATAGCTTGTCCTATTGTGCACTCTAATCTAGTAAGTTAGTTTTAATTAGTTCTAAATGAAGTAGTTATGTTTGGTACTTTTGTGCAGTATAATCTAGTAAGTTAGTTCAAAATGCAATCTAATCTAGTAAGCTAGGATGGAAAAAACAATCCCTAATCAGTGTCTGAACTTCGTGGATCAGTGGCTTAGCATTTTGGAAAGACCTTAATGTAGTTGCTAGAAGGGGAAAATCATCAATC
This sequence comes from Miscanthus floridulus, assembly GCF_019320115.1. Classification (NCBI taxonomy): domain Eukaryota; kingdom Viridiplantae; phylum Streptophyta; class Magnoliopsida; order Poales; family Poaceae; genus Miscanthus; species Miscanthus floridulus. The sequence continues at coordinate 23,406 of NW_027096403.1, read as the reverse complement.
TAGTAAGTTTAGTGTAATTACATGGTAATCTAATACCAATGTGTGCTACTATTGTAATCTAGTAGCTTGGAGTTTTTGGAAAGAATGAAATTAAGACATATCTAAGAACAGTATGTTGAATTCATGGATTCATTAATGTTAATGTCTTGGATTTTATGGAACAAACGAAATCAAGTCATCTTTGACAGCAAAGTTCTCTTTTATTAACTCATGGCTAGAGCAAAGATTGTAATTGAACTGATCTTTTTTGTTTGCTTCTTTGTCTCTTAACCCCCCTGATTTCCCCCTTTTGTAATTAGGCATGTTTGGTTCCTATCCATAGTCTACCACAACTAACAATAGCCAAGTGTGGCAAGCCACAAAAAGTGTGGCTAGCAAATTGTATGCCACACATTGCCATGCCTAAGGGAATCCTGCCACACTTATTTATTCTATGACATGTGGAGCCCAAAAGAATCAAGCCTAACCTTAGTTCAAAACCAATAATTGCTAACTTGGTCAAACTTGGCTAAGGTGAAGTGTGGCAAAGTGTGGCTAGCAACCAAACAGGAAAGTTCAGTAGGGGTGCAAGCCCCTCCTATTTACTAAAAACAAACAAACAAACAAACTTCTCTTGGAAGCTATCGTTCTACAGGATCCATATATCCTTCAACACACTTTTTGGTCATGGGATTACATCAATCCTTCAACACAACACATTGAACATCAACAAACAGCACGCCCTAAGATTACATCTGTAACACCTCGGGTGTTAGCCTTGCATAACTTGACTTGCATAGCATGAGCATGATCATAAAGCATTCATAAACAAGCATTTACAATTGAAACATTTGATTGAAACATCTGCAACATTTGCTTGTTATCGCATGTTTCGTTAACATATGCAACCTTTCTCGTTATTTCATGTCTCCATGTGTATATGCATATGATCATGAGTGGACACATGTACTTGGTTAATATGAGTCACCAAAATATTTTGGCAATGCTTAGGTTCCCAAATGGAACATGGTTCATGAATGTCATTTCCATGATCAAGTCCTTAAGTCATGTTTCATGTGATTACTTTAAATGGCCCTATGAGTGACTACTACATGAAATGATTGAATGACCTTGCAAATTGCTTAAACATGTTTAGAGTATCTTTATGAACAACTTTGATATTCATGGTTAGGGGTAAGAAGGTCATTAAGCCATGCTTTGATGTGTATCATCATTTAAAAGTGACATGTTTGACTAAAGTTGAACTAGGTGTTAGAGACCTTGCATGGAGGAGATCACTAAAGCAAAGTTGTAGTGTTTGACATAAGGAACAACTTTTATTTTTGGGTCACTAACTGATTCAGCTCCTAACATGTGTGAAATTGGACCACAAAAATCAGAAAAATCAACATTTCATGACTTAACAAAAATTTCTAAGTCGTTGATTGACTGACAGACTGACAGGCCTACCTTGGGGGTGATTTTTCTCAGCCACGGTTGAGAATTAGAGCATGATCCTTGAACGAAAGTTGTAGCTGGTACATTAGACTTCAACTTTTATGTACTAAGTTTTCGTTGAAAGCCAATGGTCATGAAGTTTTAATCGTTGCAAAACCAGCTGTCAGGCATCATGGCGCGAGACTGAATGAAGCTTCGGTGGCCGACCGGCTTCAGGCATCGCGTGCCGCGTGGAGGCCACGACGGCCGCGCGTCACCGGCGCTCTACCTAGCACGGCCAAGGCAGGCAGACACGCGCCTTTAACTCGCCCACGTTTGCCCGCTCCTGCCCACGCCCCCATTTCACATTTCCCGGCTCTCCTTCGCCATTCGCAGCGCCAGCAGCAGCCGCTGAGATCCCGCAGCTCCGCCGTCGCCAAAGCTGTGCGCAAGCTCGCGCCGAGCAGCCCTTTCGCCACCGCAGAAGCATCACTGTCTTCCCAGCAACTCCCTACACCAGCCAGTGCCCACGGTTCAAGCTCGGTAAGTGCCAGCGCCGTGCAGCGCCTCACCGGAGCTCCGCCGCTAGCCCCATCACCGTGGCCACGTTGGCACCGTCCACTACAGGCCACGCTAGCGCGCTAGATAGTTTCCCCGTAGCTCAGTTGTGCTCGTCCGAGCTCTAGGTCGAGTCACCGCAGCTTCCTCCGGCATGCCGCCGTTGTCCCGCCTTGCCGAGCCACCATAGCCGCCGCCGTCGTCGTCAGCGTCGACGATAGGGCCGGCCAAGTGGTTCAATAGATGCGCTAGGTCACGTAGATCACGTCGTGAAGACCTCACCGCTGGCAACCTCGCCATCGGCAAGCTCTGGCCGCGTCCGTAGAGTGGCGCCGCCGGCTCTGTTTCCGTCTCGATGACTGGTGGGGTCAACTGACCAGCGGGTCCCACCGGTCAGCGACTCCATGTTTTAAATCCAGTTCATTTTGAATGCAGATTTCGAATGTTTTGTAATTTTTGTATCTACAGTTTAGTAGCTCCAAAATTTGTGAAATAAATTTGTGAGTGTTCCTTAGGAAGTGTAGTATTTAGGAAAAATATGTTTTTAACATTTACAGTAGAAATTTTTGGAGATTTAAATAGGGATTTGAAATGTGCTTTTGAATGCATTCAAATTTGTTTATTTTATATCTAGAGTTCCTGTGCCCCAAAAATTATGAAATTTTTGTGGTAAGCTAGTCCTAGCATATATGAGCTCTGATAAAAATTTGAGGACCAGTGCATGTGTACATCTATAGTTATAAATTTTTCTTTTATGAATAGTTAATCATTGTGTAAATTTTTATAAATTATTTATGAATCCAAAATTCATGAAATTTGTTGGAGGTAATCCTAGTAGTATATGGATGCTAAGAAAAATAGGAAATCTATTGCTTGACACTTTTCAATAGGGTTTTCCATTTATGCTATTTCAAGCCTTGCTTCCTTGTCATTTTTGTATAGGATGTTCTACTTGGTAAAATGACATGAAACTTTTACAGTAGTCCTTTGATAGCATTAGGAAGGCACTGTAAATTTTTAAGAATTTTTGAAACACATCTGGTATATGTTTATTATTTAACCTAGATATCTAAATAAAATAATAAAGGCATTTAAATAAATAGTTTGGGCTTCACCATTATATTATCTTAAATGTATTTGGTATGCTTAAACTGTTGGTAGATTCTATGTTGTCAAATTTTGAATGATTACATGAAGTAGAAGTATTGTTACTTTGTATTGCATATTGAATAATTTCCAGACAGATTCTGGAGTTTGATGAGTTGCATGTTGAAAATGATGTGTACTGTAAAAATGGTTAATAACAAAGTTGTAGAGAATTTGATAAGCTTTCCAGAAAGTCCAAGATCACTGTATTTGGATTAGTAGAACTCCAGTTATGAGTGAAACAAGTAGCGACTATTTTGTGGTATAGTCGATGCATTGTGGAAGTAGATGATTAAATAATCGAGAAGAGATATGCACCTACTCAATAAACATGATGCACTTGTTAAACATATATGCATTCGTAATACTTATGCCATATTCATGCATCTAGGATCGGAGGAAGAGATCACGTTGCTGGAATTCGAAGAAGCAGAGGAAGGGAATCAGCAGGAGGATCCGCAAGCCGCAGCTCCCGAAGGCGTGGAGCAAAACCCTGAAGAGCTTCCGGAGTGTCCTGACCACCGCCCTACTTCCTTTCTGCGAGGCAAGCCTCGGAGCATTATAAGTCTCCCAGTAATTTACGAATGTTTACTTACGTACTTATGATTGATGCATTAGGTTATAAGAGTTGAATGGAACCACTTGATGCATGTAAATTCCTTGTCCAGATATTAACCCTTTAACCGGTATAGGTCCAGGATCGAATAAATGCTTAGCCATGCTTAGACCGGTAGAAGTCGGGTGATGTCCTGTCACCTACGAGATGTAGGTGGATACTGAAGCACGGTTGGCTATATCTGCTATCGTGGAACAGAACCATAGGGTAAAAGTAAATCAAGACCGGACGGGAAGTCGATAGAGAAGCAACAAGACATGGAGGTCTTGGGTGTGGATTTATCCCCGTCTGTGTTGATTAAGGACAGTACCATTGTTGGTGCTTCTGACAAGATTGAACGCATGCCTCTCACTTAGTTGGCCGGATAACTCGTTCCGACCGCGAAGCCGAGTAATTCAACTCAGGCCGGGAACCGTTCTGTTGTGCGCTCCTTCCGGGGAACGATCAGACTGAGCCCAAGGGCAGGCTTGGCCTAAGCATCCTGGCATCTGGTGTTCTAGATTGTGCGGCATGGTACGGACCCACGAAATGTGTACCTGAGTTGTACCAAAGGTGACCTAAGGCTATCGTGGCTGGTAGACCTGGGTTTGTGTTAGGAATAAATTCCCAGCTGGTTGAAATCGATTCGAATCGCTGTCTCTCCCGGATAGTGAGAAACTTGGCTAGTCCCAACATCGTAGCAACTGTGTTATGAAACATGATGGTTCGGATTAATATGGAATTACGATACCTGCTATGGTTACTATTGTATGCTTCTAAATGATATACCACATGTTTGGCACAGGATAGTTGCTAATCTAGAAATGGATAGTTATAATTAACTTGATAAAGGAATCATAATTGTACAATGGGTCAATTGCCTTTTATGCAAAATGTTGTCAAGTTACGTCCACTTATACAGCCTTGCATAATCCTTGGAGTCATTTTATTTCTGGTTCATGACGGGTAAGTCTAGCTGAGTACCTTCTCGTACTCAGGGTTTTATTTCCCATTGTTGCAGATGGCACTGTGTATCATGGTTATTGCAAGAGTTGCTTCTATCCCGCCATGGATGAGGAGTAAGCCTTGGGCAGGCTTCCTTATTAATTCCTATCCTTGCTTTTGTGGACCATGATCCTACTTGGCACTGTATCAAACTATGTTGGAAACTTTATTTTCGAACTTATTTGCTTCCGCTTTAATTATCAAACTCGGTTTGTAATAACTTTTATTCATACTCTGATGATGAAATGTATCTGCGAACTTTATGTAATATGTGGCATGTATGTTGAATCCTGTACGATCTTGGTTGTTGTAAATCGTTTATCGAGACCCGTCATGGTACTCGACGGACTACCGGGTTTATATGGGTTCAAGTATGACAGTGCGACCGCTTGCGGGCTGCCATTGTACTTGTACTCTTATAAATTGGTCGGTTCTGCGACAGCTGGTATCAGAGCAAGATTCAACGTTAATTGTCACAAGTGTATTTGAAACAAAAGTTTTTGTTTTCTAAAAACCCTTCTCTAGCAACTAATAGTTATATAATAGGTATTTGAAATCTAAAGTGTGCCAATGATCACTTTCCTTATGCCCAAATTAAGGACTATTAGGTGGCTATTTAAGTACTAACATGGGGTTTCTACTTCGTCGTCCATACGGCGTGCTATTGTATGGATGCCATTCACTTGAGTGGTAATGTATGGATCAAATGCCTCTACGCCAAGGTAAGATGATGAGTGTATGACCGCAAGATGTGAGCGTGCGGTCGGGGAAAGTTAGCTTTGGTATAGCTATGTAGGCATGCTTGCATGTGTATATGGTACGTATTTAATTATGGGTTTAAATTATTGTCAGGTAGCTTGATACGGAAGTATATGTATGGGTATACATATATGGAAGTATTTACAATTACATTCTGCATATTTCGTTATGGGTTTAGGGCTGAAATGAAATTTTATGCAGGTACACTAACAACGAAACGTGTAGCTCGACTAGTTACGCTATTTATGAGAGAACGTATGTATGCCACCGTGTCTACCGTTAGAAACAAATTTTTCCTAAGTTTGTGAGGACGTACGGAACGAGCATGCATCATGATAATTATCAGTCACATAATTACATTGTTCCTCCCCTTATAAAATTCTTACTCGGTTATGTAACTCTTATCCATTATGGCATTGTCTCACCAAAGGGTACATGTTAATGGTGCAGATGGCACGCACCAAGCAGACTGCTCGCAAGTCCACCGGAGGTAGAGCTCCCCGCCGTCAGCTTGCTCCACGTACCCGTCAACGTCACACGTTCCTTGGAGAGTTTGGGATGCCTACACTCTTGTGGAGAGTGCTTAGCTATGTAGGCTATCCTGACGGAATGGAACCCCGCTACTTCTGGGCGAATGATCAGTTGGGAGAAGGTCTCTTAGTTACTGTGGAGGCCGTTGTTTGTCCCCAAGGTGATGATTCTGAGTGGACAGGCTGGTGTTATGAGTCAACCGGCAGGACTGCTGAAGAAGCAGCTGGCAGGGCAGCCTTTGGGATCCTGAGGGATATCATGGATCGTTTTCCTTAGGAGCTGGCAGCCGCCTTGGCTAGAGTCTTTCCAAGGGGTAACCCCTCCACTGACTCATGGTAGCAGGCAAGAGGAAGATCTTTGGAGATTGGTGCAGCAGAAGGGCAGAACAGTGATAACCCTTCCATGAGCGCCATGTTCGCAGTGATGAGAGTGTTAGATGGAGTAGAAGGTAGCCTCAGGCGAGTGTCTGGTGCTCTTGGTCATGCCCGCGAGGACCGACGTCAGCTTCAGAGGGAGCACGACGCCGAGATTGAGAGGCTCACTGAAGAGATGACTCGGTTAACTCACCAAAGGAATGCGGCCTGGACCAGGGAAGATGTTCTGAGAGCTCGACAGTTCAAGCTGGGGTAGCAGCTGGCCAATGTGGAAGAATACAACGATCACCTACATGAAGAGGTTCATCTACTGAACAACTAGCTCCACCCTTATGTCCCACCTGGAGCCACAGAGATGGATCTAGGAGGGGACGAGGATGAAGAAGAAGTAGAGCCTGAAGAAGAAGTGGAGCCTAAGGAAGGAGATGATCCTATGTCTGACCTCGATAGTGATCATGATGAGGATTAGATCGCTTAGCACTTAGTGGAAGGTCTAATGTATCACCTTTATTCATGTAATGGACCTGTAGTTCGAGTTTGGCATTAGTGACCCGACTATCATGTAATGTTGACTAATCGCACGTTGGTTGAACATCAATGCAATTCCAGTCCTTTGTCGGTAATCACGATTTAAATTTGCATGCGTTATGCGCGTGATGAGTGGTCAATTTGGGGATGTCATGTTGTGAGAATGAATTGTTATGCCTCTGTTTTTATTGTGATTTTGAGAATTTTCTCCAGTAATTTTAGTTTGGCATGAGTACCTAATTCATCTGCAATCTCTTAACATCAACCAATAATCGCTTATTGTGGCAACTTCGCAGATGACGTGCACCCGTGCTGGAGCTGGTGGCAGCCAGGATGGCAACCATGATGACTTGCCACCCCCACCGCCACCGTCTGCTCAGGAGTTCTTTACCCAGTTCCTGGGGAGCCAAAGGACAATGGAGGAAGCTTTGCGCCTTATCGCGCAAAACACTGCTCGTGGCCACCCACATCAACCAGGGGCCGAGCCAAATCAGCATAGTACATTCAAGGAGTTTCTGGATACGAAGCCTCCAATCTTCAAGGTGGCTGAGGAACCACTGCAGGCCGATGAGTGGCTGAATACCATTGAGCAGAAATTCCGTCTGCTGAGGGTCACGGAGCATCTGAAAGCAGAGTATGCTTCTCATCAATTGCAAGGACCAGCAGGGATCTGGTAGACACATTTCATGTCATCTTTGCCTGCTAATGCGCGAGTTACCTGGGAACAGTTCAAGCTGGCTTTTAGGGGACACCATATTCCCTCGGGCCTGATGCGCATGAAAGCAGCCGAATTTATGAGGCTCACTCAAGGAACAAAGTCACTCACTGAATATATGCACGCATTCAACAACTTGTCTAGATATGCTCTAGGTTTTGTGGATACCAAGGAGAAAAAGATAGAGAGCTTCAAACAGGGTCTGGGTACTAAACTGATGAAGACGATGGCAAATTCTAGGTGTGCCACGTACAATGAGTTTATTAGTGATGCCTTGACCCAAGAAAACCACAACAACATGCATGCAGTTGCCAAGGGTCGCAAGAGGGCATATGAGGCCGGTGCATCCGGATCTTTCCAGTCAAAAGCGCCTATCATAGCTAGGCCACAATTCCATCCACCTGCACCCAAGTTTAGGCCTCCACCACCTAAAGCTCAGAATAATAGGCCACAGAAACCATTCCGTAAGGCGTTTACTATTGCCCTACCAAAAGGAAATGGCAATCAGGACAGCTCCACCGGATTCAGAAGTAATCAACCATGTTTCAACTACAACCAACTGGGTCATTGGTCCAAGGAGTGCCCCCACCCCAAGAAGAATAGCAACCAGAATCAAAACAATCAGAGACAAGCGAATGCCAGGGCACGTCAGGGACACGTGCATTATACTACTGTAGAAGAAGTGCCCGCTGGAGAAGTTGTCACGGCTGGTATGTTTCTTGTCAACAAGCATCCCACTGTTGTTTTATTTGATTCAGGAGCTTCTCATTCATTTATGAGTCAAGCATTTGCATCTAGACATGATCAAGAAATAATTGAAGTAAAGGGGGTTATAACATAAGTTCAGCAGGGGGTACTGTTACTACCAAAAAGATAGTCAAAAATGTGCTCATCTCCATACAAGGGAGGGAGTACACCACGGATTTGATAATATTGCCTGGGTTGTCAATAAGTGTAATCTTAGGCATGAATTGGATGAAGGATCATGGTGTTCTTATTGACACTAGCACCTGCACTATTATGTTGAGAGAACCCATGGGAGGGAATGCTTTTCTAGTCCCACTCTCCCGCGATTTCAAACCCCAACATTTAGCTTGTGCTATCCAAACCACCACAATATGTGATATCCCAGTGGTTTGTGAGTTTCTGGATGTATTTCCAGAAGAATTACCAGGTCTACCACCGGATAGGGACGTGGAATTTAAGATCGAGTTAGTGCCAGGTACGGCACCCATATCCAGAAGGCCCTATAGAATGCCACCCAATGAGTTAGCAGAACTTAAGGTTCAATTGCAAGATCTGTTGGACAAGGGTCTTATCCAACCTAGCTCATCTTCGTGGGGATGTCCAGCATTGTTTGTGAAAAAGAAGGACAAGTCACTGAGGATGTGTGTAGATTACAGACCACTCAATGCTGTGACCATCAAGAACAAATATCCGTTGCCCCGCATCGACATCTTGTTCGATCAGCTAGCAAAGGCAAAGGTATTCTCCAAAATTGATTTGAGATCAGGTTACCATCAGATAAAGATCAGACCAGAGGATATACCCAAAACTGCTTTCTCTACTAGGTACGGCTTATACGAGTATTTGGTTATGTCTTTCGGACTAACAAATGCTCCAGCCTACTTCATGTACCTGATGAACTCGGTATTCATGCCCGAACTTGACAAGTTCGTGGTCGTGTTTATCGATGACATATTGATTTATTCAGAAAATGAGTCAGATCATGAAGAGCATCTGAGGATCGTCCTATCCAGACTGAGGGAACATCATCTATATGCCAAGTTTAGCAAATGTGAATTTTGGTTGAGCAAAGTACCTTTCTTAGGTCACATTTTATCAAAAGATGGAATCTCTGTAGATCCATCAAAAGTACAAGAGGTCATGGATTGGAAAGCCCCCACTTCGGTTCATGAAGTTCAGAGTTTTCTAGGATTAGCAGGATACTATCGTCGGTTTATTCTAGATTTCTCAAAGATAGCTAAGCCTATGACCAGACTACTTTAGAAAGATGAGAAGTACAAATGGACACCAGAATGTGAAATAGCTTTTCACACCCTCAGAACTTTGTTGACTACAGCACCTATGCTAGCACAACCAGACATTGAAAAGCCTTTTGATGTATTTTGTGATGCATCGGGAATAGGTTTAGGATGTGTGCTTATGCAAGAAGGGAGAGTTATTGCATATGCTTCTCAGCAGTTGAGGAAACATGAAGTCAACTACCCTACACATGATTTGGAACTTGCAGCCGTTGTCCATGCATTAAAGATATGGAGACATTACTTGTTGGGCAATGTATGTCATATCTATACTGACCACAAAAGCCTCAAGTATATCTTTACCCAGCCTAAGCTGAACATGAGACAACGAAGATGGTTAGAATTGATTAAGGACTACAATTTAGAAGTGCATTACCATCCGGGTAAAGCTAATGTAGTAGCCGATGCACTTAGTCGGAAGTCCCATTGCAACACTGTGGAAGCATTGTTGGAAGATGGATTCAACTTGCTACATCCTACTGTACTACACAATATCACAATCAGTTGTTCACTTGAGGGTAAAATCATAGAGCTACAGCAGACAGATGTAGGAATAAGTCACATCAAGAGAAAAATGCAAGAGCAAGAAACCAAACATTTTAGATTGGACGAAAGAGGTGTATTATGGTTTGAGGACCGGCTAGTGGTACCAAAAGACCGTGAGCTAAGGAATCAAATTTTAGAGGAAGCTCACTCGTCCAAATTGTCTATCCATCTGGGTAGTAGTAAGATGTATCAAGATTTAAAAACCCGTTTTTGGTGGACTAAGATGAAGAAAGAGATCGCAGCCTATGTTGCTAGGTGTGATAACTGCAGTAGAGTGAAAGCCGTCCATATGAAAACCGCTGGATTACTTCAGCCATTGCCTATTCTAGGATGGAAATGGGAGGAAATCAGCATGGACTTTATCACAGGCCTTCCAATGACACCAAAAGGTCATGATTCAATCTGGGTTATTGTTGATTGTCTCACCAAGTCAGCACACTTTATACCCGTGAACACACGGTATATAGTTGGAAAATACACCGAGATATATGTTTCCCAGATCATGAGACTGCATGGAGTACCTAGGACTATAATCTCAGATCGAGGACCACAGTTCATAGCTCATTTCTGGGAGCACTTACACCAGGCTTTGGGAACCAAGCTAATCAGAAGTTCGGCATATCATCCGCAAACTTCAGGACAGACAGAGCGAGTAAACCAAATCCTAGAAGATTTACTTAGAGCTTGTGTTATATCTTCAAAAGGTTCATGGGAGAAATGATTACCTTTAGCTGAATTCTCCTATAACAACAGTTATCAAGCGAGTATCAAAATGGCTCCATTTGAAGCCTTGTATGGCAGAAAGTGCAGAACTCCATTGAATTGGATTGAGCCCGGTGAAAGGAGATACTTTGGTATTGATTTCGTCAATGAAGCCGAAGAGCAAGTACGTATCATCCAACAACATATGAAGGCAGCTCAATCAAGACAGAAGAGTTATGCCGACAGAAGGAGAAGACCACTGACTTTTGAAGTGGGTGACTATGTATACTTGAGAGTATCACCCATGAAAGGTGTGAAAAGATTTGGGATGAAAAAGAAGCTTTCACCAAGATATGTAGGGCCATACAAAATTTTGGAACGAAAAGGAAATGTTGCGTATAAGTTACAACTTCCACCAGAGATGAGTGCAATATTTAATGTGTTCCATGTTTCTCAGTTAAAGAAATGTCTTCGAGTACCTGAAGAAGCTATTGCACCCACCAACGTGCAGCTTCAATCGGATTTGACCTATGAAGAAAAGCCAATTCGAGTATTAGAGGAGATGGAGATAGTAACAAGGAGTAAGATTATTAAGTTCTATAAGGTGGTGTGGAACAATCATAGTGAACAAGATGCTACGTGGGAGAGAGAAGATTATTTACGAGAAGTTTATCCCGCCTTTTTCCAAGAATGGTAGGTCTTGCAAATCTCGGGACGAGATTTTTATAAGGGGGAGGGGCTGTAACACCTCGGGTGTTAGCCTTGCATAACTTGACTTGCATAGCATGAGCATGATCATAAAGCATTCATAAACAAGCATTTACAATTGAAACATTTGATTGAAACATCTGCAACATTTGCTTGTTATCGCATGTTTCGTTAACATATGCAACCTTTCTCGTTATTTCATGTCTCCATGTGTATATGCATATGATCATGAGTGGACACATGTACTTGGTTAATATGAGTCACCAAAATATTTTGGCAATGCTTAGGTTCCCAAATGGAACATGGTTCATGAATGTCATTTTCCATGATCAAGTCCTTGAGTCATGTTTCATGGGATTACTTTAAATGGCCCTATGAGTGACTACTACATGAAATGATTGAATGACCTTGCAAATTGCTTAAACATGTTTAGAGTATCTTTATGAACAACTTTGATATTCATGGTTAGGGGTAAGAAGGTCATTAAGCCATGCTTTGATGTGTATCATCATTTAAAAGTGACATGTTTGACTAAAGTTGAACTAGGTGTTAGAGACCTTGCATGGAGGAGATCACTAAAGCAAAGTTGTAGTGTTTGACATAAGGAACAACTTTTATTTTTGGGTCACTAACTGATTCAGCTCCTAACATGTGTGAAATTGGACCACAAAAATTAGAAAAATCAGCATTTCATGACTTAACAAAAATTTCTAAGTCGTTGATTGACTGACAGACTGACAGGCCTACCTTGGGGGTGATTTTTCTCAGCCACAGTTGAGAATTAGAGCATGATCCTTGAACGAAAGTTGTAGCTAGTACATTAGACTTCAACTTTTATGTACTAAGTTTTCGTTGAAAGCCAATGGTCATGAAGTTTTAATCGTTGCAAAACCAACTGTCAGGCATCATGGCGCGAGACTAAATGAAGCTTCGGTGGCCGACCGGCTTCAGGCATCGCGCGCCGCGTGGAGGCCGCGATGGCCGCACGTCGCCGGCGCTCTAGCTAGCACGGCCAAGGCAGGCAGACACGCGCCTTTAACTCGCCCACGTTCGCCCGCTCCTGCCCGCGCCCTCATTTCACATTTCCCGGCTCTCCTTCGCCGTTCGCAGCGCCAGCAGTAGCCACCGAGCTCCTGCAGCTCTGCCGTCGCCAAAGCCGTGTGCAAGCTCGCGCCGAGCTACCCTTTCGCCACCGCAGAAGCATCACTATCTTCCCAGCGACTCCCTGCACCAGCCAGTGCCCGCGGTTCAAGCTCGGTAAGCGCCAGCGCCGTGCAGCGCCTCGCCGGAGCTCCGCCGCTAGCCCCGTCACCGTGGCCACGTCGGCACCGTCCACTGCAGGCCACGCTAGCGCGCTAGATAGTTTCCCCATAGCTCAGTTGTGCTCGTCCGAGCTCTAGGTCGAGTCGCCGCAGCTTCCTCCGGCATGCCGCCATTGTCCTGCCTCGCCGAGCCGCCATAGCCGCCGCCATCGTCGTCAGCGTCGATGATAGGGCCGGCCAAGTGGTTCAATAGATGCGCTAGGTCACGTAGATCACGTCGTGAAGACCTCACCGCCGGCAACCTCACCGTCGGCAAGCTCTGGCCATGTCCGTAGAGTGGCGCCGCCGGCTCTGTTTCCGTCTCGATGACAGGTGGGGTCAACTGACCAGCGGGTCCCACCGGTCAGCGACTCCATGTTTTAAATCCAGTTCATTTTGAATGCAGATTTCGAATGTTTTGTAATTTTTGTATCTTTAGTTTAGTAGCTCCAAAATTTGTGAAATAAATTTGTGAGTGTTCCTTAGGAAGTGTAGTATTTAGGAAAAATATGTTTTTAACATTTACAGTAGAAATTTTTGGAGATTTAAATAGGGATTTGAAATGTGCTTTTGAATGCATTCAAATTTGTTTATTTTATATCTAGAGTTCCTGTGCTCCAAAAATTATGAAATTTTTGTGGTAAGCTAGTACTAGCATATATGAGCTCTGGTAAAAATTTGAGGACCAGTGAATGTGTAGATCTATAGTTATAAATTTTTCTTTTATGAATAGTTAATCCTTGTGTAAATTTTTATAAATTATTTATGAATCCAAAATTCATGAAATTTGTTGGAGGTAATCCTAGTAGTATATGGATGCTAAGAAAAATAGGAAATCTGTTGCTTGACACATTTCAATAGGGTTTTCCATTTATGCTATTTCAAGCCTTGCTTCCTTGTCATTTTTGTATAGGATGTTCTACTTGGTAAAATGACATGAAACTTTTACAGTAGTCCTTTGATAGCATTAGGAAGGCACTGTAAATTTTTAAGAATTTTTGAAACACATCTGGTATATGTTTATTATTTAACCTAGATATCTAAATAAAATAATAAAGGCATTTAAATAAATAGTTTGGGCTTCACCATTATATTATCATAAATGTATTTGGTATGCTTAAACTGTTGGTAGATTCTATGTTGTCAAATTTTGAATGATTACATGAAGTAGAAGTATTGTTACTTTGTATTGCATATTGAATAATTTCCGGACAGATTCTGGAGTTTGATGAGTTGCATGTTGAAAATGATGTGTACTGTAAAAATGGTTAATAACAAAGTTGTAGAGAATTTGATAAGCTTTCCAGAAAGTCCGGGATCACTGTATTTGGATTAGTAGAACTCCAGTTATGAGTGAAACAAGTAGCGACTGTTTTGTGGTATAGTCGATGCATTGTGGAAGTAGATGATTAAACAATCAAGAAGAGATATGCACCTACTCAATAAACATGATGCACTTGTTAAACATATATGCATTCGTAATACTTATGCCACATTCATGCATCTAGGATCGGAGGAAGAGATCACGTTGCTAGAATTCGAAGAAGCAGAGGAAGGGAATCAGCAGGAGGATCCGCAAGCCGCAGCTCCCGAAGGCATGGAGCAGAACCCTGAAGAGCTTCCGGAGTGTCCTGACCACCGCCCTACTTCCTTTCTGCGAGGCAAGCCCCGGAGCATTATAAGTCTCCCAGTAATTTACAAATGTTTACTGACGTACTTATGATTGATGCATTAGGTTATAAGAGTTGAATGGAACCACTTGATGCATGTAAATTCCTTGTCCATATATTAACCCTTTAACCGGTATAGGTCCAGGATCGAATAAATGCTTAGCCATGCTTAGACCGGTAGAAGTCGGGTGATGTCTTGTCACCTACGAGATGTAGGTGGATACCGGAGCACGGTTGGCTATATCTGCTATCATGGAACAGAACCATGGGGTAAAAGTAAATCGAGACCGGACGGGAAGTCGATAGAGAAGCAACAAGACATGGAGGTCTTGGGTGTGGATTTATCCCCGTCTATGTCGATTAAGGACCGTACCGTTGTTGGCGCTTCTGACAAGATTGAACGCATGCCTCTCACTTAGCTGGCTGAATAACTCATTCCGACCGCGAAGCCGAGTAATTCAACTCAGGTCGGGAATCGTTCTGTTGTGCGCTCCTTCCGGGGAACGATCAGACTGAGCCCAAGGGTAGGCTTGGCCTGAGCATCCTGGCATCTGGTGTTCCAGATTGTGCGGCGCGGTATGGACCCACGAAATGTGTACCTGAGTTGTACCAAAGGTGACCTAAGGCTATCATGGCTGGTAGACCTGGGTTTGTGTTAGGAATAAATTCCCAGCTGGTTGAAATCGATTCGAATCGCCGTCTCTCCCGAATAGTGGGAAACTTGGCTAGTCCCAACATCGTAGCAACTGTGTTATGAAACATGATGGTTCAGATTAATATGGAATTACGATACCTGCTATGGTTACTATTGTATGCTTCTAAATGATATACCACATGTTTGGCACAGGATAGTTGCTAATCTAGAAATGGATAGTTATAATTAACTTGATAAAGGAATCATAATTGTACAATGGGTCAATTGCCTTTTACGCAAAATATTGTCAAGTTACGTCCACTTATACAGCCTTGCATAATCCTTGGAGTCATTTTATTTCTGGTTCATGACGGGTAAGTCTAGCTGAGTACCTTCTCGTACTCAGGGTTTTATTTCCCATTGTTGTAGATGGCACTGTGTATCATGGTTATTGCAAGAGTTGCTTCTATCCTGCCATGGATGAGGAGTAAGCCTTGGGCAGGCTTCCTTATTAATTCCTATCCTTACTTTTGTGGACCATGATCCTACTTGGCACTGTATCAAACTATGTTGGAAACTTTATTTTCGAACTTATTTGCTTCCGCTTTAATTATCAAACTCGGTTTGTAATAACTTTTATTCATACTCTGATGATGAAATGTATCTGCGAACTTTATGTAATATGTGGCATGTATGTTGAATCCTGTACGATCTTGGTTGTTGTAAATCGTTTATCGAGACCCGTCGTGGTACTCGACGGACTACCGAGTTTATATGGGTTCAAGTATGACAGTGCGACCGCTTGCGGGCTGCCATTGTACTTGTACTCTTATAAATTGGTCAGTTCTGCGACAACATCAATCCTTGAGCACAACACATTGAACATCAACAAACAACATGCCTTGAGATTACATCAATCCTTGAGGACAACAAATTGAACATCAACAAGCAAGGTTGAGTTAATTAACCAAGACCGAGAAACAGTACATTAATCATGAATAAACATGGTTCAGCAAATAAGTTATGCTCCTCTATAACCACAGATGAAGATCATAGCAAGTACATATACAACACTATTCAAAAAGATACATTACTGCAACCACAATAGCAGCACCAACCACTAGTGTGAAAAGTCTAACAATTGCAAGCAAGGATTGCACTATGTTTGCCTCAGCAGGCACCAATCTCTTTGTTGTTGAATCTGCTTCTTCATTTTCCCGAACTTGTGCATGAGAATCTGGAGAATTTGCTTGTCAAGGTTCTAGGTGAATCACAACCTGACCCATTTTCACTAGTTTTTCAGATAGTCTCGTTGCCATTCATAAAACTTGCATCTTAGTCGGACCTGTACAAAATCAAGGGAAACAAAAAATAGATACACTCAAGAAACCAGATCCAATCTGTGACAGCATCCAACCAAAACAAGAGATGAGCAGATGCTTACCCAGGGATTGTTCCTTGGGCATTTGAAGAACATATGACCAGGATTAGTGTCAGTCTTCAACTGAAGCTCAATCACCCTCTCCATCCCACACTCGTTGCAAATAACGAGAGGGAGGCCCATCTCTTCCCCAACCTCATCGTCTTCTGCATACGGTGGCCTCCAAGGATGTCTACTCTTTGATGACGAGCAATCCATCCGACGAGACATGGTGTTGCAAGAAGCAGGGGAACAAAGAGGAGAGGAGCATGGGAATGAGGGCAGTAGTTGGCATCATCTGGGCAACAAACCCTAGCACAAAGGGGGAAGAAAGCCACGACTGTTATAGAATAACGGTCAATGACCAATTTTACTGTTGTATTGTACCATTGCAAACTGGAAGGGCATTTTTGTCTTTGCTCATGCCCCGATGTCAAAATAGACAAGGCACCGCGTCTATCCTACGGTGTACGCTCTTCCATGTCTACCATCTTCACAGTATCATATGGTTGTTGCTGCAATTATATGTCCACATTCAGCGGCCATGGAGATGAAACAACACCGCTGAGCCACCACGAAATGATGGTGATGATAAAGTATCTACGCCGGCTGCTATGATGCACCGGCAGTGATATTTAGCAGCTATAAAATAGCACTCGGGTGGGAGGGGAAATGCCTCTCCCAAAATTTCCTTTCCCCACCCACCCCTCAGGCAAAATGCTCTCCTTAGGTTCGAGATGCTCCCATCCCCACTCACCCTCGAGCTGCCCCTAACACCATGGGCCG
Source organism: Miscanthus floridulus (assembly GCF_019320115.1). Classification (NCBI taxonomy): domain Eukaryota; kingdom Viridiplantae; phylum Streptophyta; class Magnoliopsida; order Poales; family Poaceae; genus Miscanthus; species Miscanthus floridulus. The sequence goes on along the minus strand of NW_027096403.1, from coordinate 5,967 downwards.
TCAACCTTGGCTCTCACTAGGGCTCCCCCCATCCACTAATGCAAGGCCCTCTGGTGAACGGTGCTGCGAGCACAAGGGATGGCGGAGAGCGGGTAGGGTGGAGGGGCAGCTCGATAGTGAGCATTGGATAGGAGCATCTAGAACCTGAGGGCACATGGCAAAGACCTCTTCTCTCTCTGGGGGTCCTTCCATCCATCGGTGGTAGGGCCTCTGGTGAACAGTGCTACAAGCGCAAGGGATGGCGGTGACTGAGCGAGTTGGAGGGGCAGCTCCACAGCTAGCGGTGGATAGGAGCATCTGGAACCTGAGGTCGTGGGGCATCGACCTCGTCTCTCGCTAGGTGTCCTCCCATCCACTAGCACAACCTCATGGTGGTCACATCTAGCTACCCACCCGTCATCCCCCATAGTACCTCTGAGGTAATCAAAATTAGTTAGCTTTGGAATTGTGGATTTTATTTTAATTTCCCTTTCGAATGCTGTGGATGTTCTTGAATTGTTTTTAACACATTTCCTATAGTTCAGGCGACTGAGTCCTTCCATAAAAAATATCATAATTTGTTTATTGTGATTTTTGCTAATAGATTTGGACCATTGGATGGAGATCTGATGGTTGTTAGCTATCACCTAAACAAATGCTAAATTTTAGGCACCTAAAATATAGCATATCCCTAAAATTTTGGGTTAAAAACTTCAGTACACGTAGGTGGTGTATTCTAAAACTGTATATATGGTCCGTTGTAGTACTTAGCTTTTTCGTCGACCGAGAGAGTTCGTACACGTAATATGTTGACACCGTGGACATTGTTTTTTTGTTAGGACTCATTCTACAAAATTAGGGGATGATGTACATTATGAATGAAGTAGCAGCGGCTGATGATTTTGCTAGAATCATCACACTCAACCTAGAGTCAAACGACAAGGATGGTAATTGTTGGCATTTCTTAGCGTAATCACCAAGTGAGGAGGTTTTAAGTCCATCACCGGTAACGGCGCTAGAAATGCCTGTTGGTATTTCTTAACACCATTACTAAGATTGAGTTAATCTTAGCAATGCTACCATGAAACACCAACTACGATAGTCCTTAAAGATTATAGACAATATCCACAAGCGTACAGATCTATCGTTGTAGCATTTCACCCGGAAGTATTTAGGGTATCGTTATTTATATTTTTCCAAAGGAGGGCATGGTACAATGTGTCTTGCATGGGCATGAATAAGATTACATATTTGCATAGTGGACCATAGTTCATAACAAGGGTAAAAACAATATTTCATGGATAGTGGACACACATCTAGGCCAACCTCAAGGATAAAAGGAAAAAAAGAATAAAAGAATGTTCCTACATAGATCCGGCATGTTCTAGTATAGCCGTGCAAAGAACAGTTGATGATCATACAACGTATATGGTTAGAGCTAGAACTAAGTGTAAGATAGGTTAGGAGGCCACCGAGTACTGGTCTGCCAGCAACCTCATGTGACAATTTAGACTCCTACACCCTACCCAAACATGGGGGATTATAAAGGACAGATAGGGCTGTCATCACCTGCTACCTACTCCTCAATAGTGGAGTAAGAAATGCATTCACTTGTTCTTATGTACCTAAGCACCTCGCCTAATTACACAAAAACTACCCACATTCCCCCAAGACTCTAACCCTATGGACCGACAAGAATAGGACATGGGCACACCCGAAGGCACGATGAACCACCACCTCAAGTTAGCTCTAATTCTACTCATATAAGTTATATAAATGATTAAGCATAAAGTTCTACATGTCAAGATCATCACACATAATCTATATGCTAGTTCATATATCATGATTATAACATGAGAACTATAGTCTAGTTCATATGCACTACTATATAAATGATATGAGAGCATGACTATGGAAGAACTCTTCATAGTATTATTCATACCAAAGTTTCTCTTTCTTCCAAGGAGACAAACTCTGCATGTAGCTCTTTCCTTGCTCTCAAATACTACTAAAGCTAAGAACTAAAAGAATACAAGTAGAGAGGTGAGGTGTAGCTCCAAATGTTGGTGTTGAAGAATGAGCTCCTCCTCTTCTTACATAGTGAAGCTTGGCTGGTTTGGTGCAGGTAAATTAGGAAACATCCATGAACCAACCAAGCATGCCGCCATGCAACTACCTATAGAGGCTAGGCCCAGGCTTCACTGACTAGGGTACGGGTGCACCGATGGTGCGGCCGCACCCTGGCTGGCTCGCCTGCCACCGCCTTTGCCAGGTGGGCTGGTGGCTGGGCCTAGTCCTCTCCTACGTTAGTGTTCTTCCTAGGTAAGTTCCGTAGGTGGGCTTCTTTATGTATTTCCTCTGCGCATTCCTGTGTTATGCTTTCTTCTTTGCGGTTTTTGCTTGGTTTTGCTTATTTTCCACTTGTATTCGAATGTGTGACCTGCAAAACATGTTTTCTCCAATACAAGTGGAACTAGGTCAATAGTACATGCATATGTGTTAAAAGTATGTTTATTTCTCCTATTTTGGATTATAATTGGTGGTCGAATGTTGTCGTTAGTGACCGCCAATAGTAATCCATGTGCATATCCGTAGCAGCTGTTTCTGGGAACAATCTTATAGCCTGAGTATTGTGCAGGCGCCCATGGTTAGTGAACACAATTTTGGACAACCCATGGAAACAATTAGTGTCATGGATTGAGTAGAAGTTGTATCAATTTTACAAAAAGTTTGCCCTTGGCAGGCATATCAGGTGGTGGATCGACCATTTTAGTTTCGTTAGTATATATAAATGCATTTGTGTGAACACCGAGGTGAATGTGTCTAACTACACATTTAATTGTTTTGTAGGTTCAACGTACTCAAATGTAGGTTGAGATGGGGTTCTTAAACCCGGCCAGTGATCACTGTTTTTGATGAATTGGCAAAGGGCTTGCTGTTTAACAAGTCAGATATCCTCCGTACTTGTAACAATGCCATGTAAGTTTGTTGGAAATGCCTCATTTTGTAGTACACATTACATGTTGAGTGGTTCAGCCTAGCTATTTTTCATGGGGACATTGTGAATGCAGGAACCAGTATTTATGTCCATTTTGATATCCTCTTACAGGAACGCAGTCTCACTATTTTTGGTTGACCAATTTGGAGATATCTGGGTTGCAAGCTCTTGGTAGTTTTATTATGGAGTGATTTCGTGAGTGGGATGAATATGATGCGTATGCAGCCTCATCCATGATCTCTCCTCCGGCTCAGAGGTTGTCCCCCGAAGCCCTTCATTCAATTGACAACCTAGCTGTCTAGCCATAATTTTGAGGAAAATAGGAGGGGTTGCCCCCTACTGGACTTCATTAAATTTAATAATAATGTTGGCCAAGTACATACTTCAGGAAACAAAGAAAATAAGCAAAATTACACATAGCTATCTAGCCATAATTGTAACTGTAACTGGAGATCACTCTTAGCTCTGTGTTTAACTTGAGCTAGCTCTTGTTTGAAAACTACTTTGCAAGTTTGCAAAGAGTGCTGTTGATTTCTGAAGATGTCTTAACTGTGTTTCACCTTTTTTCTTGTGTTGCAAACGGTAGTGTCATCTTTAGTGGAGCTGACCATTTTGGAGATATCTGGGCTACAAGAACATCTTGGCGGTTTCATTATGGAGACCATCACCTTATCTAATCAAGGTGCTACAATTCCTGACCTTGGAATGCCGGTTTCGTTTTGGACGTCTGTTTGTGTTTTGAAAACTATATATTCGCTATGGTTGAAAACTATGTATGTTGCTGTCATTTTGTATGGATATTTGTCTTTGTGTTCTGAAAAATATATATGTTGTTGGCGATGTGTAAGCCATGGAATGTCTGTATTATATGCAATGTTTTTCTAAATGGTAAACGATCTTTAAATGGTCGCCCTTTGTTTAGCGTTTAGGTTGTTTACACGGTGTTTAAACGAAGTTAAACTGTCTAAATGGTTTTGTACTTTAAAAAATACATATAATTATATTTGTGCATGTAAAAAATCAAGTATTCTAGCATTTATACATATTTATCTGAGTAAAAATCAATTATTTTGGTATGTATATATATTTATGCATGTGAAAAGAACCAAATATAGATATTTATGCATGTAACATATCAAGTGTACACATTTATAAATATAATAAACTTAAGTATACAAATTTATCCATGGAAAACTGAACTAGATTTACCTCGTGTTCGCCTAAACGGCCATTTAAACAGCTATTTAGCCCGTTTAATGCTGTTTATCTCCGTTCCGTTTAGGCCATTTTTTCCTATTTTTTGACCATTTAAACGGCCAACCGTTTAATTTCCATTTACCCCCTAAACAAAATAGTTTACCACTGTTTATCGTTTACTGGCCATTTAAACAACCATTTAATCTGTTTAGGCGAACACTGATTATATGTTGGTGTTATAATGTATTGTGAACAATAATGATGCACAATGGTAATGTCGGCGGTAATGGAAAAAAACATTACTGCCAAAACAAACACAACGGCAGCAGCGACGCTGCCCCTCATTATCGCTGAAGTGAACACTAACCATGTGTGCTGGCACCTACATCACCGCCAGATGGTACACTGATCCACCGTTGATGTACTCGGCATCACAGCCGAATGGCACGCTGGCCCGGCGTTGATGCTCTCGTCATCACAACTGGATGGTATGCTGGACCGGTGTCGATAGGTCTATGGTCACCGTCGGTTGGTATGCTAGCTTGATGATGATAGGTGCACTATCACCGCTAGATGGAACACCTTGCCAGTGTCAATGGAGGCATCATCACCGCCGGATGGTACTGTAACAACCCAGGTTTTCCAATAACAAAAAATCCTAACTTAAAAATTTTTCTAACAAAACCCATGCATGGTGAGTGTGCATACTAGGAAACCACCCTTGTAGTTGCACAAGTAGATCCCAAGTTAGCATGGTTGAGCATTTGCATATTTAAACAACATGTGAGTTGCATCTTCTTGATTTTATGTGATGTAATAAAATCAACTAAACCTTTTCACCAAACTTGTTGCGTGTGTGTTGCTGACCCTTGGCTTTGACCCTAATACCATAGTTGATCCCAACTAGACCGATTAGGATGTGTACATGCTTGGCAACACATGTAAATGGAAATAGAAAAGGAATTAGAAAAGGGAAATAGACAGAAAGGACAAAGTAGCCCAACCAGGGTCGTGGCCCAGCAACATGGCCTAGCTCCCTCCTGTGTGTGCCCAACCCACGTGTGGCCGAGATGGCCCAACAGTAGCCCATGCCACGCCTGCCCGCATCGTGATGCACCGTCATCGTCTTCTCCCCTGCCACTGACAACCCAGCCCCGCCTGTCATCCCCAACCCCGCCCTTCATCTGCTTTTCCAAAAGCAAAGCACTAGTGACCGGGGGAATCTCGTGGTCCCCCATATGCCCTAGCCATTCAAACCCCTAGCTATTGTGCTCCAATGCGTGGATGCACACCATGGCCATAGCCCTAGCGTGCCTCACCTCCCCAACTAGCATCATGACGTGCATGACGTTGCACCCCCTGACACTGCCCGTCCTCGCCTTGACCACCAGGGATTCAAAACTGGAGGCACATGCACCTACGCAACCACCCCATGCTCCCAAAACCCTATGTCAGAGCCCTTGATCACCCTCCATGTGCCCCTTCTGCTCCATCCGCCGCTCATTGGCCGCCATGGCCAAGCTCGGGCAATAAAAGCTTTGAGTCGGTGCCCTAGCACTCTTCCATCCACCCCACAGCCACTGGTGGCTTCACCAACCACACGCCAAGCCAGAGAAGAGAAGGGAGAAGGAAAGAGAAGGAAGGAGAAAGAGGGAGGGAGGAGCCCCGAGCCGCCAGAGCTATCGGAGTGGAGGTTGGCGCCCCGATCGGCTACACCAACATTGTGATTCTCCGTGTACTGCCCCAACTCGCCACTGCCTTGACTCGCCACTGCACCCCAGCCTATCTACCCC
>NW_027096402.1:34000-40000 GCF_019320115.1 Miscanthus floridulus | reverse complement strand
ACCAACGATGGTGAGCACCCAAAGCCCACATGCTCGCTGCCATGGACACGCCTTGTCGCATGTAACACCCTAAAATTTGCCTCTTTTGAAATAGAGCTAAAATGATTTATTTATGAATTTTTGTGCACATGAAATGTAGGAAATTAAAAATTTTCATTAATTTAAAATTCATCATAAGGTTTAGCAACTGGTTGTGCATACATGTTGGTGCATAAAGTTTATTGTGATGAGTGGTGTTGATCCAAAACTCCAAAGTAATTTGGAATGTTTTTGAAAAGGGTTTGAAAATGGCTTTGAAATAAAAGAAAAGAAAGAAAAGAAAATTAGAAAATAAAAGTATTCTCAAAGTTGTAAAGTTTATCTTGGAAAGCCTAACAAAATTGTCCATTTTTATTTGAATAGAGAAGTATATTTGAAACTATACTTGAATTTGATTTGAATTTGGCTTAGAATTAAAAACTAGAAAAAGAAAAGGATTTGGAAAAAGAAGGAAAAACTCCTCTCTCATTTTGGCCCGAAGGCCCACGTTTTCCCCCTTCAGCCCGCTCCTCCCCCTCCCACGCTCGGCCCAGCTCATCGCCTGGCCTAGCCGCCCCTTCCTCTTTCCTCCCGCATCAGCTTGCTCTACGCGTCCTGCTCATGGCCCGCAAGCAGTGTCGCTCCTCTCCCTCTCTTTTGTGCGTGCCTGCCGTTCTACACCAGCCCACTTGGCCGCCCACTACCATGGCTGCTTTCACCCGTCACCGCAATGCCTGCGCCCGCATGTGCCTCGCCTCCTTCTCCCTCACTGTGCTACTGGCCCCGCGTGTCAGCGTTCCCCTTCCTTTCCTTTTCTTCCCCCGTGTGCCCTTTTCCTTTCTCGCTCCCGCCGATGGCGCACCACCTATAGCAAGCCGCTGGTCCTCCACGCATGCATGGTAGGCGACCAATTCTACCCACGCCCTGCTCCCCTTCCTTCTACCACATCGCTGCCTGCCTATAAAGCACCGCGCCACACCCCTTTCTTCTCCCTTTCCACTGCTTGCACTCGAGCTCTTGCCGCCACCATCAAATCATCTCTTCCATGCGTCGAACCTCGACGCCGATGACTCCTCGAGCTCCGCCATGATCTCCCGCAGTTGTCAGTATCACAAATTTCGCATTTTGGGTCACTGTTGCTTAGACTTTCCCTCACCGTGCCGTTGTTCTCTCCAGCTACCGCCGCCGTCGATGACCTGCCTCTAGAGCCCTTCTCGGACGCCGCGCTCCCCTCCTAATGACTTGCAGTGAGATTCTCGTTCCTCCCATGGTCTCTGTTCATCAAATAGCACACTAGAACACTGTATCATAGATCACCATCGCTGCCGGCCATGGCGCCACCATGGGGAATGCCACCCCGATGTGATCCCTGTCCCCGTTCGGTACCCCAGCGAGTTCGCGAGGTTTCGCGCTTCACGTACATGCATTCGGCTTGGTCTAGGGTGGACGACAATCGAGAGTACGCCGATGTCGCCGTGCTGCCACCGAAAGATCTCCTGATCACCTGCTGATTGCCTGTGCCATCGGATCTTGAATGAGCGATCTGGATTAGATACCCCTTTGGGGTTAAGTGGTCGGTCCACCGTGGACCCATGGACCTGGCCCATGGTGCCGCGTCAGCGTGTCCACCACGCACATGTGGTACACCGATCGAATCACAGGCGTCCACATGTCATCCAGTCGGCAACATGGTCAACATCCAGTCAAGCCACGTACAATTTTGCAGAAAAAGCCCTTCTATTTTCGTAGAATCAACCCGCAGTCTAGATTAATTAAAAATAAATGCATATCAACCCTGTTTTTATTTGTTTAGGTCCCTATATTTTCCAAAAATAGTTCCCGCAGTCCAATACCATGTAATTTCATTATTTTTATTGCTTTAATTCAAAAATAAGTTTAGTTTATTTATAGAAATGCCATTGCACCTTATTTCGTGCGTAACTTTGTGTTTTAAGTCCGATTTGACCTGTTCAAATTGTGTTAGGACTGTATTTATGTTTTCTACATGTTTTATACTACTATTAGGCATGTTTTCAATACTTAAAATTTATGGGTAGATTTAATCTATATTTAACTAAGGAAAAATTGTTTAAAATAATAACTTATCCATTTTAACTCCAAAATAGTCCATTCAAGTTGCGTTAGATTCATAACGACGAGATCTATGCATTAATAATAATGTTTACTATATTACTATTTTTGAAAAATCATGGTTTAAATCATATCTTGATTAATAATTATGCAACTGGATTTATAAATAAAATATGACTTGTTTTACTTAGTTTTTTAATTCAAATCTAAAATTAACTTAATTCAATCTATATTATTTATAAAATATCTTATATGAATTCTTATAGTTAACATAAATAAAGCCTATAGCTTTCTTTTCCATGTATAAAGCAAATCTCTCGGTAGTTGTATCGTTTCAACCGTAGCTCCGATTAGAGTGCTTCTCGCGACTGTGTATTCATCGCAATGCGTAGAATCGTATTTCATACTCTTTTACTTATTTTTCTATGATGGTGTACTATTCTTATATAGATGTAATTGTATGCTATGCATGTATGTGTATGGATGTTGTGTGGTGTTCTACGATTACGTCTAGTCAGTAAGATATACGTGGTGATCCAGAAGAAGAAGAAGGACGTGGAAGATTAAAGCTTACCAAAGGATCGGTGTTTTTAAGGCAAGTATAGCATGGGACCATCCTTGTTACCTACTCACCTTTAATCACTTAATTCATATTGCATGTGTCTACCTTGTTGCCAATAGGTTACCCTAGATATTTGATATCTTGTACCTTGATACCTTTGGGATATTGTATTTGGTAGCTTTTGCTAGTGCTTAACCAAAACCATGATCTTGTAACTTGACTAATGGTATATGCAATAAACATTAAAACATGGCTTTTTAGCAACATGGAAACAAGGGGCTAGAGTGTTTAGCTACTTTCTAAATGCTCTAGATTCCTCTCCCTAAGGACTTATCTGTAAGTGATCATCTGAGACTTACAGTACAGTTGTGAGGGCTATATGGCTCTGGCTTTAGCTCAGTACGAGGACCTTTTCTAGTTGTTAGTGGTTACCTTTATGGCGCAAGGGGGTATGTTTCCTTTCCTGCTAGGATGTGTGTACCGTGTTGCATGCCCATGCATGCCACTCCTAGAGGAGGGCCACATACGGCTAAATGGCTAAAACCTTAGTGGCCCTACATGTTAGATGAACCTTTGAAAGGCTTCATAGTGAACCCCCACTGACCTTCCTTTGTAGTGGGTCAAGAGGCTGATCACCTCGGGTTGAAAGGGTAAATCACGACTCCACAATGAAAGTGTACAACCTCTACAGAGTGAAAAACTGTTATAATAGCCGTGCTCAAGGACACGAGTGGCCTTGGAACCCTTATGGAATAGACATGATCACCAATGGTTAATTATTCTAATGATTAATTGTTTATGCTATTCATTATTCATGTTTACCTAATCATGTGTTTATGGGCTTATGGATAAACCTATTGTCAAGCAATTGCTAAAATTGTGATAATCAAAGCTAAACGCACTAAACCGTAGTGTCAACCTTTTGAGCCTCATGAACCCCATGTTATGTTGCTAAGTACGATATGTACTTACGCTTGCTTTACTTTTCTATACTTTGGATAAAAAAATCCTAGATGGGTACCAGATTGGCTAGTCTAGAGAAGTTAAGCTTGTGGTCAACCAGTCAGTCGTCCCTATGGATTTGGAGTCTCCGCCTGAAGATCATAGTTGTCTTTCTGCTATCTATACTCTTGAGGTTATATTCTTTATACTAATACGTTATGTATTTAAGCATTGTCTATTGATATTACCCTTATTTGTAGCTATATGTGAGATTTGACTTCCTGGCTCACATATAGTGTGCATCTGGTTTTGTCCTTAAACTGGGTGCTACAATTCACGCCGCCATGTTCTCCCCCTTGGGAGGGCCAAACGTCGGCCTTTTTTGCCATTGTGTTGCTCAACACACACGCACACATGCACATGAGCCAAGGCCTGGCCTTGCTGAGCCACTGGTGCTCGGGAACACCGGTGCCAACACAGCGCATCTGTTGCGGTCACGATGGCGGCGGTTACCATGTCGATGCCCTATTATAGACACCTCACGCTAGTAGAGTCAATAGGGATGCCTCGGCAGGCTTTGCCTCACCAAGGGATACGTCGTGCGCTAGATGGAAGAAGTAGAGAAGCTTCAAGGGCTGCTGGTCATGTCCACCCCTGAACCACCGTGCGCCCATGTCGCTGCCATGCCAAGGATGATCTGGCCAACTCCAACCACCTCACGTGATGAGGTTTGGGCCGTTGATGTTTGTCGTGACCCCATGCATCTCATCGTGTAGTTAGTTGAACGAAAAGGCCCCTGCCTTGCCTTGTTTGGCCATAGCCACAAGCTCGTCGGAGCTCCACCCTCGCCACTCACCATGGTGGCAGACTCCCACCCACGCTTTTTGGTCACCTGCCGGTAGGCTATCAGCCTCCCCATGACCCCAATTGCAGGAAAGAGACACTTTTGGCTCTGATCATGGCTGTAGCTATCGCACCCAATTTTGCATAGCAAAACCAAGTACTCATATATGTGCGCCCCCCAGGATGTCCAAACACAACATATATCACAAATTGCAATAGTATCAAAGTAAAAGTAACTTTTATATCGCATATCTCATATAAAGTTAATACAAAGTTTGCTCAAAGGCAATATTATTACAATCACAGCGGAATAACTGCCCAATTGCCATAGGGACTCCAAACTGGTGGGAACGTCTCCAGTAGTCCTGGAATCCTCTAGGAACTCTCATATCATTATCTGTTACCCATCGGGATTTTCATTAGATGTAAGCAAGTGTAAGCTCCACCATGCTAGCAAGTATATCAAAGGGATCTACGAGGCTCAAAAAGGATGGACACTGTTTGACTGCGGTTTGCAATTTTAGTTGATCGAATTTTAGTCCTGAATCACTACTTTAATGAACAGTCCCAATTCCCAAGTGATATAAAGATCATCAAGTTTATCTCAATTCATAACCATCCATCATCCACAGTAACCACTAATATGAAGGATCCAGACCGCTCATATCCCGTGAGCATGGCTTATACAAGTAATTATTCTGTAGAAATTGTACAACTTTACCCACGAGCCGTGATTCCCAATGCCGGGGTTCGCAAGACCAACTACACTCTTCCCAGGAAGTGTGGTAGAGTTCACAATGAAAACGCTTAGCTAGTTGCACTAACAGGTCATAGCTACAAAGGAATGGCACACGTGGGCATCGCAGCATGGTGCACACCTAATAGAAAAAGGAAAGATACCCTCTTACCCCTTACTGGAGCTATAGACGAGATAGTACAATCGTTATATGGGTTAAAAAGTCAGAGCCATGTGACACTCGGGGTTGTACGGTCCCTCCTAGGTTGAGTGCTTTAGGATTAAGTCCTTATGGAGAGGCACTAGGAGTACTCAAAACCCGTATCCAGCCCCCTATGTATTGATAAAAAGCTCCATTTTATCCATTGCATATAGCCTTTAATCATGTTCACAATTATTTTATGTTAAGCGCTATAGCATCTATCCAAAAATGCCTACCCAATAATCCCAGGTATCAAGGATAGGTGGTACAAGTAATCATCTAGGTAAAGTCCTTAAAAGGCATTTCAATTAAACACATGCATGAATATGAATGGTAATAGTTCATAGGTAACAAGGGCCTTTGGTACACTTGCCTCCTCAAAGTCATCCTGGGAGTATTGCTGATCCTACGGGGGGTCCTTAGTCACCTCAAATGGCTCACCCTCTAATCGTGATCCAATCACAATGAAGCATCATACCAATCATTACATGAGACAAGATAGATTCCATTAGCACAGTACACCAAATAGTGAAATTATAAGTTGAAACACTTATAAATCTATTCTCTATCATTGCTACGAACACATGAGTGAAAGAATCACTCAAA
>NW_027096402.1:0-27024 GCF_019320115.1 Miscanthus floridulus | reverse complement strand
GACTCATGGGATTCAAGGTATGGCTTAACAATAATCAAAGTTCTTTTGCGTAAAAGCTCTTTAACAAAATTCTTTACTTCAAAGGTAAAACTTTATAAGTACCACATATGAATCTGCCATGATCCGTAATGAGACATGAACTTCATATCAATCTCTTTCGCAGACCTTTCTCAAGTTCAGTTATTAATCTACGATGATGAACAGTGAGTTGAGTCTCCATAACCGAGGAGCAACGATGATTCGAACCGATTAAACCCAGCTGGAATTCCAGACCACACGACATATGCAGATCCCTGACCTACATATACCAACCTGCACTCAGATCCTCTAAAACAAGAATGGGTCCGCGCCCCGAGAATACAGTACTCCACCAATCCAGCCCATGGCCACGTGGGTACACGCTATTCCCGCCATCTCTCCACTCCAGTGCGTGAGTAGCCATTCTCATAATAGAATAGCCGAGTAAAGGCTTACCGGAGTATGTGGTTAGTACTACAAATTCTCACCTCATGCAATTCAACAACGGACGTGCCTTAATCGACACAGGCGGAAAGAACCCGCTCACAAGACCTCCATTGTCTTGTGGCTCACACCCACCGAGTCCGCTCGGTCTAGATTTATTACTCCACATTCCCATATCACATGATAACATAAGTAACCAAGGTTCCATTAAAAACTTGCAGGTGGCAGGTAATCACCCGACTTTCATCGTTCTAAGCATAGTTAAGCAAAACTAGGCATATACGAATTTAAAACTGGTAATATGGTAAATATGGAATAACAAGGTTGGTAATGCACCAATTTTTCACTTGACTCCTAATCACTTAATGCAGTAAAGAGAAGCAAAAGCGAAATCAATTTGTAAAATACAAGGTAGGGTTGTATGCATCCGGGGCTTGCCTTCGTTGACGGAAAAGTCTGGTTCCTGCGACGTTTCACAAGTATTCGATCCGACCTCAACAGACGGATTAACTCCTCCACAACTTGATTAACTACACGTGTTCACCTTCGTTCACTACACGTAGTAACAATGCCATGTTTAACATGATGCGGAATACGAAACATGATGCTCGATGATGGATGCAAAAATTAACTTGAATACAACTTTCCTTCGCGGTACAGTTACAGTCAAACTAACCAAATCTTTTTAACACTACATCAATTGCCAAGGATCATTATCAACAAATGACCCAAGGTCATCACTCAATCCAAAATTTCAAACAAAACCTAAATCATTAAAGGTTACTATTTGCTTTTATGAATTAATTATTTAATTCAAAATTATGAAATAAATCAACTTATTCTAATTGAGCTCAAAAAGTATGTTCATTACATGATAAGTAAGTGGCAAAACAAATTTCATAATTTTTGGATAAATAAATAAGCCTAGAAAAATCATGGAAATCCATTTATTAATAAATTGAGCAATTTTTATCACATTCAAAAATTACTGAAAAACATTATTTCATATTTTTCTTAAATAATATACATCATGGAGAAGTCACACAAAAATTTTCATAATTTTTGGAGCTCTAAATAAATCTATACAAAAATAACAAATTACATCACTATTCATTCAAATCTGAAAATAGAAAAATCCATTTGAACGCTGAGTCACTGACAACGGGTCCCACCTGTCATCCCTAACCTCGCGCGTTTGACCACGACGGCGACGGCGCTGACCGACGTAAACTCGTCGACGGTGAGTCCAACGGCGACGGCCAAAGTACCAAAACGATCACCAAGACTAGGCGCATCGATTGACGTCCCTATCAGCACTGATTCATGGCCCTATACTAGCTCGACGTCGGCGAATGGCAGACGCTGTGGGTTGGCACGGCAGCGCTACGCCAGCGCGTGAAACCTAGTAGAGCTCAAACAAAGGCTCCAGGAAGCACTAGTAGCTCACCCCAAACGGTTGCTGAAGCAAGGAGCGAGGTCGGAGAAGCAACGGAGAGGGGTGACGACGACCACGGTGATCACGGCGGAGCAAAGATCGTCGGTGCGGAAGAAACCAGTGACTGCAGTGATCAAACGAGCAAGCAACACAGGATTAAGCACCACAGCATCGAGACGAAAGACCATAGGTTACACCGATCAAGGCCAACGCCTCACCGGAGTAGGCTGGCCGCGGTGAACTGAACGAATCTCGGGTGAGGTTGCCTGTCCCGCGACGGAAGAAATCGAAGAACGGCGCACTCACGACGAAATCAATCGGACCAGAGCTAGCTGGCTGGGTGCGCAAGGAAAAGGCAAAGCTAGAACTAGCTTATCAGCGACGGTGGAGCACAACAACGACGGCACGGGCTCGCCGGAGATGAGCAAGGCGACGGGGAAAAACAGAGCAAGGAGAAAGGGCAAAGACGACGGCGGCTCAGGCTATAAAGGCGGCCAAGAAGCTCGAGGAAGCTGCGCTGTGGCCTTCACCGCGCTATAGCGCGACGCCACAAAACGGCCACGATCGCGCCTGGAACACCGAAGAAGGAAACACCGGCAATGTAGCTTCGGCGGTGGACACTGTTCACAAAAATTACAGATTTGCCATTCGCCAAAATTCCCAAATTACTCCCAAATTTTTATAACAACTCAAAAATCTCCAAAAACAAAAGTTGTTCAAAATTTAAAGTTCTACAACTTGCTTTTTATAACCACCCCCAATTCGGTCTAGATTTTGAAATGAACTTTTAAATTTTGAATAGGGAAATTTAACGAATTACGCCTTTTGAATTACTCCAAATTTTACTAAACAACTTGAAAAACTCCAAAAACAAACTTTGTTTAACTTGTCAAGCTCTACACTTTTGCTTTTGGGCTCAACCCCAAAATATGCTTAGATTTTGAAATGAGTTTTTTAGGGTAGGATTTAAATATAAAAAAATCAGGATTTTCGGAATTTCAAAGTAATACAAAAATTTCAAACTTGATTCAAACAATACCAAGCAATACTTATAACATAAATATAAACTTGTTTGAGTAAATGCATATCAAAGTTTGCAATATGACCAATGCCTTGCAATGCATATGATGACATGTCCAGTTTTTAATACTTAAACACCCGGGGTGTTACAATCCTTCCCCCTAAAAGAAATCTCGCCCCAAGATTCAAAGCCATAGAGTAAGTAATGGAAAAAGAAATGTGTCAGTCCAATAACATCCAAAACTTGTCCATAAAAACAGCTGAGGTTCCTTTACAAATATGATTGGTAACAACATAGTGCACTAACATTATTTTATATTGCTGCAAGAAACTCTAGAAATTTTTCTAACAAGTAATCTTCGGATTCCTAAGTAGCTTCTTCTTCTGAATGTTGATTCCATTGTATTTTGTAGAACTTGATTGTCCGTCTTTGAGTAACACGATCCTTCTGATCCAAAACTCGGATAGGATATTCGGAATAAGTTAAATCTGGTTCAAGTTCCACTCCTTCAACCTCAACATTCTATTCAGGCACTCGGAGACACTTCTTCAATTGAGAAATATGGAACACATCATGCATAGCTGTGAGATGTTCAGGTAATTTCAGGCGATATGCCACTTTCCCATACCTCTCCAAAATTTGATACGGTCCAATGTATCGGGGGTGCCAACTTTCCTTTAACACCAAAACGGTTAAACTCCCTTCATTGGTGATATTTTTAGATATACAAAATCTCCTTTGTTAAATACCAATGGTCTCCGTCTTCTATCCGCATAACTCTTTTGGCGGGGACTGAGCTATCTTCAAATTACTCTGTATTTGCCTAACCTTGTCTTCTATTTCTTTCACAAGGTCAACTCCAAAGAATCTTCTTTCTCCAGGCTCAGACCAACTCAACGATGTTCTGCATCTACGACCATAGAGTGCTTCAAATGGAGCCATTCTAATGCTTTCCTGATAACTATTGTTGTATGAGAACTCGGCCAAAGGTAAGCATTCATCCCACTTTTTGGAATAGTTAAGAACACAACATCTTAACATATCTTCAAGTACTTGATTGACTCTTCAGTCTGACCATCAGTCTGGGGATGATAAGCTGTACTGTACAGAAGTTTGGTATCTAACAAAGCATGCAAGTGTTTCCAAAAGCTAAAGACAAACTGTGTACCCCTATCTGACACTATGGTCTTTGGCACTCCATGTAAGCTCATGATTCTTGCTAAGTACATCTTGGCATATTGGATCATAGGATATATAGTCTTGATAGGAAGAAAATGTGCTGACTTTGTGAGTCAATCTACAATAACCCATACTGAGTTCAAATCTCTTTGATGTCTTGGGTAGACCAACAATAAAATCCATACTTATGTCCTCCCACTTCCAAGATGGAATAGGTAATGGTTGTAATTCACCAGCAGACCTCAAATGTATCGCTTTCACCTTCTGACAAGTATCACACTTTGCTATATATCTAGCAATCTCTACTTTCATTTTAGTCCACCAGAATCTTTGCTTCAAGTCATGGTACATCTTGTTACTTCTCGGATGGATAGATAACCTAGTAGCATGTGCCTCTTCTAGAATTGACTGCCGCAACTCAGGAACTTTTGGTACCACCAGACGATCCTTGAACCATAACACATCTTTATCATCTATACTAAAGCATTCTGCTTTTCCATTTCTGACTCTTTCCTTGATATGGGCTATACCCTTGTTTTCCTTCTGAGCAGCAATAACTTGATCACAAATAGTGGCTTCAACAATTATGTTGGTCAAACCTCCTTGTTGAATTACTTCTACATTCAACTTCTCCATTTCTTGACATAAATTCAAACCCATTGTTCTCACTGTCAGACAATTGCAATAACTTTTGCGACTGAGGGCATCTACAAACCACATTTGCTTTACCCAGGTGATAATGTACTTCCAAATCATAATCCTTAATCAGTTCTAACCATCTTCTATGTCGCATGTTCAATTCTGACTGAGTAAAGATATACTTTCAGCTCTTATGGTCTGTATACATATGGCACGTATTACCAAGCAGGTAATGCCGCCAAATCTTCAGAGCATGAACCACAGCTGCTAACTCCAGATCATGAGTCGGATAGTGTTCTTCGTGTTGCTTAAGTTGCCTGGATGCATAAGCAATGACTCGGCCTTCTTGCATTAGCACACATCCAATACCAATACCTGAAGCATCACAATAAACATCAAATGGCTTTTCGATATCAGGTTGGGCTAGCACTGGTGCAGTAGTCAATAGTCTTTTCAAAGTCTAGAAAGCCTCTTCACAATCAGATGACCAGACAAACTTGACTTGGTTTTTCAACAGTTCAGTTATGGACTTTGATATTTAGAGAAATCTGGAATAAACCGACGGTAATACCCTGCCAAACCCAGAAAACTCTGAACTTGATGAACTGTGATTGGTAGTTTCCAATCAAGCACATCCTTCACTTTGCTTGGATCAACTACAACGCCTTCAACTGACAAGACATGTCCAAGAAATTATACTTCCTTGCGCCAGAAATCACATTTGTTGTACTTGGCATATAGTTGATGTCCCCTCAAGCGGGTCAGAACAATTCTGAGATGTTTCGCATGTTCTTTCTTATTCTTGGAATATACTAAAATGTCATCAATAAACACCACTACAAACTTGTCTAGCTCAGGCATGATACTGAGTTCATCAGATACATGAAATGAGCTGGAGCATTTGTCAAACCAAAAGACATTACCAAGTATTCATATAATCCATATCTTGTGGTAAATGCCGTTTTGGGAATATCTTCAGGCTTTATCTTAATTTGGTGATATCCTGACCTCAAATCTATCTTTGGAGAAAACTTTGGCTCCGGCCAATTGATCAAAAAACAAATCTATCCGAGGTAATGGATACTTATTCTTGATGTTCACTTCATTCAATGGATGATAGTCAATACATAACCTTAGGGTCTCATGTTTCTTTTTCACAAAAATTGCCGGACATCCCCAAGGTGAGGAACTAGGTTGGATAAACCCCTTCTCAATCAATTCTTGTAACTAAGTCTTCAACTCGGCCAATTCCTTAGGTGGCATCCTATAAGCTCTCCGAGAAATCGGAGCTGTTCCAGGTTGTAACTCTATGTTAAACTGTACATCCCTATCAGGTGGTAGACCGGGTAGATCTTCTAGAAATACATCCGGAAATTCACACACTACTGGAATATCTCTAATCTCTTTGACAGCAGTTGCACAAACCTTGCCCACTGATCTTCTTAAGATTGGAAGTTGGATGAGAAGTTGAGAATTACTATCAGGCAAACTCACCCTTAAAGTTCTATTCAAAGCATCTATAACAGCCTTATGCTGATACATCCAATTCATTCCCAAGATTACATCTATATCCTGATCCTTAAGGATAATCATGGTAGTGGGAAAAATATGCCCACCCAGGTTTATGGGTACCTGGTATACCATTTCCTTAGTACACAGACGTCCCCCGGGCGACTGTATAAAGAAACTTTCCTTTGTTGCCCCAATTGAAATTTCATACTTCACAACAAATGTTCTATTGATGAATGAATGTGATGCGCCATAATAAAAAAGTATAACTACAGGGTGATTGGCAATAGGAAACATATCCATCATCACTGGCTCCCCTTCCGAAATTTCTCTAGCTTGAATATAGAACACCCGTCCTGTCTTCCTCTCATCTTTGCCCTTCTGAGCATTCAGATTGGGGTTCTTGTTTGGTGCCTGACCCTGTTGTTGATTGGCAGGGGCCTTCTGATAATTTTGATTAGCCTGCCTAGGATATGGACATTCCCTGGAGAAATGACCAGTCCTTCCATAATTGTAACATAGATAGTTGTGACCCTAGGACGTTGGAGCATTGCCACCAGGAGCATTGGTTGACTGTGAGTTCGGATAGGTTATAGTAGGACGGACATTTGACTGTTGCCCAGCTTGGAACTACGGCGGACGGTAAGGAGGACGATTATGATGTACTAGATGATAAATCACCCTCTGCCTCTTCTGATTTCCCCCAAAAGATCCGGATGGCATACTCTTTTTCTTTTTGAGCTCCTTATGCTACCGATACTTTGACTCTGAAGCAATTGCAATATTTATGGCCTCATGATAAGTGACATTGGTGCAAGTTATCATCATTGTTTGCAGCTTGGTATTCAAACCTCTCATAAACCACCTCTTCTTCTTGGCATCAGTATTGACATGTTTAGATGCATATTGTGACAGGTGATTGAATTTTCCCACATACTGCATCACTGTTTGATCTCCTTGCTTCAAAGCAAGGAATTCATCCAGCTTCATAGCCATAACTCCTTTAGGGATATAATGGGCTCTGAAGGCAGTACGGAACTCAGCCCAAGTTATTGGAATGCTAGCTGGTTGCATAGCCACTAAGTTTGCCCACCAAGCACTTGCTGCTCCTCTAAGTTGCTGAGCGACAAAAGCAGGTTTCTGATACTCCATGCATGGAATAAGATCAAATTTCTGCCCCATGGTCCGAGCCAGTCATCAGCCTCTAATGGTTCATCTGCCTTGGTGAACACCGGTGGTCTTGTGTCTGTAAAATCAACATATGTAGCCTCCTGTCTATTGTGGTGGCGACCACGGTTTCCGTGCATCTGATTCTGATTACTCTGAGCTATCTCATGAAGCAAATGAGAATTTTTGGCCGTCACATTGACAAGTGTGGTTATAGCATCAGCCAGATTTGTTGGAACTGGTGGTGGATCTAGAATACCATCCTCATCTTGTAAAGTTCCAGGAATATACGAACCCCGCGTACGACGCATCTACTCATAACAAACCAAACTTTATTCACAAGCCTTTATTGAATTGCACAAAAGCTTACTCCAGACACATTACATAGGGTTTACTAATATAAACACCAGAACCTGTAAGTACCAAAACACAGCTACATAGCTTAACTATAACTAACTATTATACAACTCTACTCTTTTCCGTGATTACTTCAAACTTCAGGCTCGGTATCCATTCCGGAATTATTACCGCCTTCATCATCACTCTCATTGATCATTACTAATTCTTCAGGATCTTCTTCTTCTTCCTCTTCTGATTCGTTATCATCGGCAAGGATGACACCGGGGTCCATGGCATTAGCTTGGGGCTCATGATTCGGATTTAGTAGATTGCTAAGCCTATGAACTTCCTCATGTAGATAGGTATTATGTTCTTCTAAATCTTCTACATAGAATTCTAGCTCATGAGTTCTAGCTCTAGCTACATTTTCCCTGTGCCAAGCTTCATTTCTTCCCTCCACTGTACAAACTAACATGCTTTCGCAGTTCCGGTGCGCGGTGGTGAGACGCCTCAATTGATCCTGTAATTCTCCTACCTGAATAGCATCCAAAGCCCTATCTCTAGTAGCTTGTGCTAATTCTATAGAAATCCTCTGTATCTCTGCTTGGGGATTAGGCCTAGAACTGCTACTGCTAGCATCGTCATTTCTAGGGGCAAGTTGGTGACGAGGAACTCCTTTGGGTCCAGTGGACTTACGGGGCGTCATCTTGGCACGAGCCATACTGTAGGAAGCCAATTTAATCCAAGTAAGACCATTTGATCAAAGTCTAAAGAGTAGCTAAGATGGATTACATTACTCAAACCAGACTCACTACTCAACTCCAGACTAAGAGGTGAAGGAAGTAACGAGTGAATTAATCATGATGCATGAATCGTTCTTACAAACAAAAACACCAAAGTTTATAATGCACATAAACAACATTTATTTTTATATAGGGCATAGTAAGATTACTACTCCACCACACAAAACCTTTTTTTTAATCAAATAAGGAGTGGTGAGAAAGAAATAAGATAAGTCAGAAGCAATTTGGACCAAATTATCAAGTTAAATTTAGTCATCCCAAATTATTTTGAAGTTTTTGTAAAACAATACAACAAAAACCTTGTAATGATCGCTCTGATACCATTCTGTGGTAGAACCTCCTAAGTTATAGGGCCCACATGCACCTGTCACTGTCCGACGACCTTTGACATTTATGCATATGTTTCCATTAACTTAAAAAGACTGTCGGGTGTCCTCGGGGAACCCCAAATCATCCACGATTTCCAAGCAGGATCACGTTACAGAGTCATTGCAGTATTACAACATTTATTCAAATATCAATACCAGAGTAAAAACAGTGGAAGTCTTACAATAACATAATTTACAAAACAGTAGTTTCAAACCTCGCAACTAGGTTCGATGTTTATTACAAAACGAAATAGTGGAGTGGCATTATAATATAATACAAAACACACAATGAAACTACCCTGCCCATGGGCCACACATTTACTTCTCATCGTCATCACAAGGAACAACTATCATGCAGCACGATCCAAAACAGATCTGCTCATGAGGCTCACCTGCAACAAGGGATCAACGAACCCTGAGTACAAAAGTACTCAACAAGACTTAACCGAAATAAAACTGATAGAACTCAGGAATGCCGGCTCATGGGATTCAAGGTATGGCTTTAACAATAATCAAAGTTCTTTTGCGTAAAAGCTCTTTAACAAAATTCTTTACTTCAAAGGTAAAACTTTATAAGTACCACATATGAATCCGCCATGATCCGTAATGAGAATATGAACTTCATATCAATCTCTTTCGCAGACCTTTCTCAAGTTCCAGTTATTAATCCTACAATGATGAACAGTGAGTAGAGTCTCCATAACCGAGGAGCAACGACGATTCGAACCAATTAAACCCAGCTAGGAATTCTAGACCACATGACATATGTAGATCCCTGACCTACATATACCAACCTGCACTCAGATCCTCTAAAACAAGAATGGGTCCACGCCACCCGAGAATACAGTACTCCACCAATCCAGCCCATGGCCACATGGGTACATGCTATTCCCACCATCTCTCCACTCCCAGTGCGCGAGTAGCCATTCTCATAATAGAATAGCCAAGTAAAGGCTTACCGGAGTATGTGGTTAGTACTACAAATTCTCACCTCATACAATTCAACAACGGACGTGCCTTAATCAACACAGGCGGAAAGAACCCGCTCACAAGACCTCCATGTCTTGTGGCTCACACACACCGAGTCCGCCCGGTCTAGATTTATTACTCCACATTCCCATATCACATGATAACATAAGTAACCAAGGTTCCATTAAAAACTTGTAGGTGGCAGGTAATCACCCGACTTTCATCGTTCTAAGCATAGTTAAGCAAAACTAGGCATATATGAATTTAAAACTGGTAATATGGTAAATATGGAATAACAAGGTTGGAAATGCACCAATTTGTTTTTCACTTGACTCCTAATCACTTAATGCAGTAAAGAGAAGCAAAAGCGAAATCAATTTGTAAAATACAAGGTAGGGTTGTATGCATCCGGGGCTTGCCTTCGTTGATGGAAAAGTCTAGTTCCTGCGACGTTTCACAAGTATTCGATTCGACCTCAACAGACGGAATAACCTCCTCCGCAACTTGATTAACTACTATGTGTTCACCTTCGTTCACTACACATAGTAACAATGCCATCTTTAACATGATGCGGAATACGAAACATGATGCTTGATGATGGATGCAAAAATTCTCAACTTGAATACAACTTTCCTTCGCGGTACAGTTATAGGTCAAACTAACGAAATCTTTTTAGTACTACTTACATCAATTGCCAAGGATCATTATCAACAAATGACCCAAGGTCATCACTCAATCCAAAATTTCAAACAAAACCTAAATCATTAAAGGTTACTATTTGCTTTTATGAATTAATTATTTAATTCAAAATTATGAAATAAATCAACTTATTCTAATTGAGCTCAAAATTTTAGTATATGTTTATTACATGATAAGTAATTGGCAAAACAAATTTCATAATTTTTGGACAATTAAATAAGCCTAGAAAAATCATGGAAATCCATTTATTAATAAATTGAGCAATTTTTATCACATTCAAAAATTACTGAAAAACTTTATTTCATATTTTTCTTAAATAATATACATCATAGAGAAGTCACACAAAAATTTCATAATTTTTGGAGCTCTAAATAAATCTACACAAAAATAACAAATTACATCACTATTCATTCAAATCTGAAAATAGAAAAATCCATTTGAACGCTGAGTCACTGACAACGGGTCCCACCTATCATCCCTAACCTCGCGCGTTTGACCATGACGGCGACGGCGCTGATCGACGTAAACTCGTCGACGGTGAGTCCAACGGCGACGGCCAAAGTACCAAAACGATCACCAAGACTAGGCGCATCGATTGACGTCCTATCAGCACTGATTACGGCCCTATACTAGCTTGACATCGGCAATGGCGGACGCGGTGGCATGGCAGCGCTACGCCGGCGACATGAAACTAGTAGAGCTCAAACAAAGGATCCAGGAAGCACCAGTAGCTCACCCCAAACGCGTTGAAGCAAGGAGCGAGGTCGGAGAAGCAACGGAGAGGCGTGACGATGACCACGGTGATCACGGCGGAGCAAAGATCGTCGGTGAGGAAGAACCAGCGACTGCAGTGATCAAAACGAGCAAGCAACGCAGGATTAAGCACCACAGCATCAAGATGAAGCCGTAGGTACACCGACCAAGGCCAACGGCTCACCAGAGTAGGCTGGCCACGGTGAAACGGAATCTCGGGTGAGGTTGCCGGCCGCGAGGAAGAAATCGACGAACGGCAAACTCACGGCGAAATCAATCGACCAGAGCTAGCTGGCTGGGTGCGCAAGGAAAAGGCGAAGCTAGAACTAGCTTATCAGCAACGGTGGAGCACAACAATGACGGGAAAAACAGAGCAAGGAGAAAGGGCAAAGACGACGGCGGCTCATGCTATAAAGGGGGCCAAGAAGCTCGAGGAAGCTGCGCTGTGGCCTTCACCGCGCCAGCACGACGCCAAAATGGCCACGACCGCGCCTGGAACGCCGAAGAAGGAAACGCCGGCAATGTAGCTTCGGCGGTGGACACTGTTCACAAAAATTACAGATTTGCCATTCGCCAAAATTCCCAAATTACTCCCAAATTTTTATAACAACTCAAAAATCTCCAAAAACAAAAGTTGTTCAAAATTTAAAGTTCTACAACTTTGCTTTTATAACCACCCCAAAATTCGGTCTAGATTTTGAAATGAACTTTTAAATTTTGAATAGGGAAATTTAACGAATTACGCCTTTTTGAATTACTCCAAATTTTACTAAACAACTTGAAAAACTCCAAAAACAAACTTTGTTTAACTTGTCAAGCTCTACACTTTTGCTTTTGGGCTCAACCCCAAAATATGCTTAGATTTTGAAATGAGTTTTTAGGGTAGGATTTAAATATAAAAAATCAGGATTTTCGGAATTTCAAATTAATACAAAAATTTCAAACTTGATTCAAACAATACCAAGCAATACTTATAACATAAATATAAACTTGTTTGAGTGAATGCATATCAAAGTTTGCAATATGACCAATGCCTTGCAATGCATATGATGACATGTCCAGTTTTTAATACTTAAACACCCGGGGTGTTACATCCTACAATCATCCATCACACACAAATATAAAGTTGTCCATCACATAGTGCCACCACATGGCATAGTTAATACAAGCTAAAATGTTTCAAAGTCTCAAACTCAAGCGACCGACTAACTTATTACATGATAGATCAAAACCTAACACTCCCCTTTTGGCATCAAGTGCCAAAAAGGATAGGCCGTGTGAAAGAAATGACTACTCGTCCTCATAGTCCTCGTCATCGTCATGGTCACCACCATCGTTGTCGTCAGCATCATCATCTTCCTCACGATATTCCTCATCCTCATCACCTTGCTGCTTCCCACAGAGGTGAGAAGACTCACCATAGAACTCCTCACAAGCCTCATCATAGAGCTCAAAAGGATCATGAAGGGGCTCCAAATCCTAGGGTGGAGCGGAGTGAAAGTCAAGTTTCTGCTCAATCCGATGCATCCTCACTAACATCTCTTGCTCACACTCAGCACTAGCACAACAAGCCTCAAACATGTACTTCATGAAGAACTTGAACTTGCTAGGAGGCTTGCCACCAGAGGAGGAGGAAGAGACAGGCTCCTCACTATGAGCACGACAAGAGCGAGAAGCATGTGGTGGAGAAGCACGAGAGGTAGATCCTAAAGCACGAGCACCATTGGCTTTCTCCTAGAGGTCTTTCTTAGCTTGCAAGGATAACTTGTTGGAGATCTTGAGCTTGTTGTGAGGGGCATCGGTGGGGAACTTGATTCCATACACTTGCTCAATAATGTGCATGATGTAGGGAGCATAGGGGAAATGCTTCACAACATCCTCACTAGCCTGAGTGATCCTATCCCAAATGTATTCATCAATGGAGAACTTAGTGAGAGACTCACCAAAGCAATCAAGCACCACTATAGAGTCATCTCGAAGAAAGGTGGAATCACCGCCCTTCGGATAGAGGATCTGGCGAAGAATGTTGTTGAGAACATAGTAATAGGGCTTCAACCAGATGGTCTTGCCATTAGCCTTATGACCCTCCATGTACATATACTGATACTCTGAATTTGCATGTTGGCAAAGGTCCGAAATCTGAGGGTGTTGCGATCCTGATGACCAAAACCAAGAAAGCAAGAAAAGGTGATGCCATCAACTTTGTAATGCTTGCCCTCAATGGTCCAATGTATGCAGCGTTTGGGAATGTCTAAATGATAGGAGGCATAAAACTGACAAATGATCTCGTTGTTTCATGACAAATGATCTAGAGGCACTTGGTGATTGTGTTTCGCTACGGGATTCACTTGTTTCTCATGGTGGTTGCTGCCACCTAGATGGCTTGGTGCAGCGAGGATCGTCAAGCAGAGGAAGGTGATTGTCTCTGGCTCTAGTCGTGGTGGTTGTGAGGGGTTCTTGACCTTTCCCCAGTGGAGAGCCAAAAGGTACTCTAGTGGATTGCTCGTGGTTTGTGTGATCCTCATCTTATGTTGGTTGTGCGGCATCCAGTTGCGGGTTAGGCGTGTGATGCCTATTAGCGTGTGAACCTCCAAGTGAGTGAATCACCACAATAGGGACTAGCTTGTCGGCAAGCAAGTGAACCTCGGTGAAAAATCTTGTGTCATTATTATCTCCGAGGATTTCTATTATGATTGATTGATTGTCACTTGCCACAGCGGTATAACATCACTACCCTACTCTTGTACTTACTTTCTTAGTGTAGCTAAGCTCTTTAGTGTAATTAGTTTTGAGAGCTAGCTTGTGTTGTGTCTAGTGGTTAGTGAGGCTCTTTAGTTAGTCTTTGAGAGCTCACTAACTTAGTGGTAGTGACTTAGCCTCTTTGTGTGAATTAGATGTCATAGTGACTAGAATTGTGGATAGGAGGCTTGCATTTTGAGTAGGCTAGCGCAACACTCGCTTCGCTTTATAATTATCTAACCACCTTGCTTATGTGTTGTTGTAGAAAATTTTATAGGCTATTCACCCCCTCTAGCCATTAGGACCTTTCAAGTGGTATCGGAGCCATGGTCACCATGATTTGAGGCTTAACAACCTTCGGTGTTAAAATGGCTCAAATCAACAACACTAAGAAGCCACCCCAATTTGATGGCACAAATTATCCATATTGGAAGTCAAAGATGACCACACATATCAAGTCAATCAATAGAAAGATATGGAAGGTGGTAGAGACCAAGATTGAGGTTGCTAATCTAGAGGCACCCACCACGGCTGAAGAGATATTGCTCTAAAACAATGACATAGCTCTTAGTGCAATTTATGATGCTCTTGATGAGAAGACATTTGAGCAAATCAAGAACATTGAGATGACTCATGAGGCTTGGAAGAAGTTGGAGGAATCATTTGAGGGCACTCAAGCGATGAAGGGCGCCAAAGCATACATTCTCAAAGAAAAATTTGCAAGCTTCAAGATAAAGGATGATGAGAGTGTGCTGGAAATGTTCCATAGACTCTAAGTGCTTGTTAATGATCTCAAAGCACTTGCTGAGGAAGTGAAGGACAAGGACTTTTTCCATAAGTTCTTAAGATGCTTACCTTTAAGATTTGGCATGTTGGTCACATTGCTTATGAGGAGTGGTTTGGACACCATGACACTAAACCAAGTGTTGGGAGATGTGATGACAGATAACACCTATAGAGATGATGATGAGAAGGAAGAAAAGAGCAAGGAAAAGAAAGATGAGAAGAATGATGAGAAGAAGAGTGGCATTCAAGGTTGATTCTTCATCTAAGGGCAAGGCAAAGCAAGAATCATTAAATGAAGATGAAGAGTACATGAGCATTGATGAGTTAGATGATGAGAAGATGACTCTCTTTGTGACGAAGTTTGACAAGTTCATGATGAAGAACGTCTATTGTGCTAGAAGGAAGAAGTCATCATCAAGAAACAAGGAAGAATCAAGGAGGTGCTTCAAGTGTGGTAGCAAGGATCATCTTGTTGCTCAATGCCCCTACAATAGCGACAATGATGATGATGACAAAAATGGCAAGAAGAAGGACAAGAAGGAGAATAAGGACAAGAAGGACAAGATGGCCTTCAAGAAGAAGAAGAAGAAGGGTGGTTCATATGTGGTCACTTCGGATAGTGATGCTTCCTCAAGTGATGATGATGATAGTGATAATGACAAGACCACCAAGAACAAGGCTTTTGCAAATATTGCCATACATGAGAAGCCTTCTCTCTTTAACACTCCATTGACTTGCTTCATGGCTAAGGACACTAAGGTACAATCTTGTGATGATGGATGTGATAAGGAACATGATAATGAAAGTGAAAGTGATGATGATGATGAACCAACTAAAAATAAACTAATTGACATGTTGGAAGATGCTAAAGAACATTTTGACATTAAGATAAGGGAATGCAAAGACTTGCGAAAGAAACTAAAAGCCCTTAAGAAAGCCTTTAATGAGCTCAATGCATCTCATGAGAGTCTAAAGGAAGACCATGAGGAGCTTGACAAGGCTCACAAAAAGCTTGAAAAAGCTCATTCCTCTCTACTTAATGAGCAAAATGAGAAGGAGCACATTGTAACATGTGACATAATTGATGAATCATTATATAAGCCCATCATTGTTGGTTCCACTAACTCTTCTTGTAGCACTTCCACTTCTACCTCATCTAGTAGTGATGGTTTCACTTGTGATGTCTCACTAATGGTTGAGAATGAGACCCTTCAGAAGGAGGTCAATGAGCTCACTCACGCCTTAGGCAATGCCTATGGTGGTGAGGCCTGCTTGCTAAAGTGCTTGAGTAGCCAAAGATTTTCTCTCAACAAAGAGGGATTGGGCTATATCCCCAATAAAGGCAAGGCAGCCTTTGCAACTCACAAGACTAGTTTTGTGAAGGGCAATGGTTAGTTTTGCAATAGATGCAAGCAAGTTGGGCATGTAGAGCAATAATGCAAGAACAAGAACAAGCAACCAAATGTATCCTCAATTAAGTTTGATTCTTGTTATTTGCTTACCAAGGGTGTGAATGGAGTGAAGGCTAAGTTTGTTGGTACACCAATTGTGGGCTCAAAGAAGAAAGCCATTTGGACGCCAAAGAGCTTAGTAACTAACCTTCAAGGACCCAAGCAAGTTTGGGTACCTAAAAAATTGATCTTCTTTTGTAGGCCAATTATAAAGCTGGAGGAAGGCATTAGGTTCTTGATAGTGGGTGCACTCAACACATGACCAGTGATGCTAGAATGTTCAACTCAATCAACTCAAGTGGCAATGATGGTTATAATAGTATTACATTTGGTGATAATGGCAAAGGCAAGGTCAAAGGGCTTGGTAAGATTGCAATATCCAATGACTTGAGCATATCCAATATGTTGCTAGTAGAGAGCTTGAACTTCAATTTACTATTTGTGGCTCAATTATGTGATCTTGGATTCAAATGCAAATTTAGATTTGATGATGTAGAGATCATAAGTGTAGATGACTCTAATTTGATCTTCAAAGGCTTTAGATATGAGAATCTATACTTGGTTGATTTCAATGCTAGTGAAGCTCAATTGTCAACATGCTTGTTCACTAAGCCTAGTATGGGTTGGTAATGGCATAGAAGGCTTGGTCATGTTGGAATGAAACAATTGAATAGATTGGTTAAGCATGACTTGGTTAGAGGCTTGAAAGATTTGGTATTTGATAAGGATAAGCTTTGTAGTTTTTGTCAAGCCAACAAACAAGTTGGTAACACCCATCCTATGAAGAGCATAATGAGCACTAGCAAAGCATTTAAGTTATTGCACATGGATTTGTTTGGGCCAACACAATACACTAGCATCGATGGAAACAAATATGGCTTTGTGTTAGTGGATGACTATACTAGATACACTTGGGCATTCTTTCTAGTGGACACGAGTAATGTGTTTGTAATATTCAAATCATTGTCAAGGGCATACACAATGAGTTTGAAACAACCATCAAGAGAGTTAGAAGTGACAATGGTAGTGAGTTCAAGAACATTAGAATTGATGAGTTATGTGGTGATTTTGGAATTAGACATCAATTCTTGGCTAAGTACACTCCATAATCAAATGGCCTTGTTGAGAGGAAGAATAGAACACTTATTGACATGGCAAGGTCTATGCTTAGTGAGTACAATGTGAGTCAATCCTTTTAGACGGAAGCAATCAACACGGCTTGCTATTGTAGCAACCGCTTATATTGTCACCCATTGAAAGAGAAGACACCTTATGAGCTCTTGAATGGTAGAAAGCCCAACATTGCATATTTTTCGGGTTTTGGTTGCAAATGCTACATATTGAGAAAAGGCACTAGATTGAGCAAGTTTGACAAGAAGTGTGATGAAGGATTCTTTCTTGGATACTCAACCACTAGCAAAGCATATAGAGTTTGGAATTTGGCAAGTGGTACTCTTGAGGAAGTTAATGATGTTGGATTTGATGAAACCAAGGGTTCCCAACATGAGAATGAGAATTTTGATGATGTTAGAAGCATTCAACTTTCAAATGCCATGAAGAACATGGATGTTGGTGAATTGAGGCCTAGACAAGTGATAGATGATGAAGATGATCAAGTACAAGTGCTCTCTAACTCAAATGCGCAAGATGATATAAATCAAGCAAGTACAAGTGGCTCTCATTACAATGAATAAGATCAAGTGGCTAGTACATCATCTCAATCAAATGAGCAAGCAAGTGCCAGCAATCAAGTTTCAATACTCCAACCAACCAATATTGCAAGAGATCATCCATTAGACACTATAATTGAAGATATTTCTAGAGGTGTACAAACAAGGTTAAGATTGGCTTCATTTTGTGAACACTTCTCATTTGTGTCATCCATTGAACCGAAGAAGATAGAAGAAGCATTGAAGGATGTTGATTGGGTAAATGTGATGTATGAAGAATTGAACAACTTCACAAGAAATCAAGTATAAGAACTAGTTGAGAGGCCTAAGGGACACAATGTGATTGGAACCAAATGTGTCTATAGAAACAAGCAAGATTAAGATGGGATAGTAGTAAGGAATAAAGCAAGATTGGTAGCACAAGGCTACACTCGAGTGGAAGGTCTTGACTTTGGTAAAACATATGCCCCGGTTGCTAGATTGGAAGCAATTAGAATCTTGCTAGCCTATGCTTGTGCCCACAACATCAAGCTCTATCAAATGGATGTCAAGAGTGCATTTCTCAATGGCTACATCAATTAAGAAGTTTATGTTGAGCAACCTCCTAGTTTTGAAGATGACAAGAAGCCCAACCAAGTGTACAAGTTGAAGAAGGCATTGTATGGATTGAAATAAGCACCTAGAGCATGTGAAAGCTCTAGTTTGGTTTTGGTGAATTAATGAAACCCTAAGTGCTAACCTAGTTTATCAAGTGATCATGAGATAGGTAGCACACTCCAAGTCGTGAAGCAAATGAAGATCATAGCATGATGAAGATGATGCCATGGTAATGATCAAGTGCTTGGACTTGGAAAGAAGAAAGAGAAAAACAAAAGCTCAAGGTAAAGGTATAATTTGTAGGAGCTATTTTGTTTTGGTGATCAAGACACTTAGAGAGTGTGATCACATTTAGGTTTCATAGCTGTACTATTAAGAGGGGTGAAACTCATATCGAGATGCGGTTATCAAAGTGCCACTAGATGCTCTAACTCATTGCATATGCATTTAGGATCTAGTGGAGTGCTAACACCCTTGAAAATGTTTGTGAAAATATGCTAACACATGTGCACAATGAAACAACCCCAATTTCCGCGAAGGGAAAACCACAGAGTTGAAGTGTAATAAGACCGTGGTAGATCATATTACCCAAATTCTAGTCGAATATCACATCCATACAACGATATTATCAGAGTATAAATAGTGCGGAATTATATAATTTATTACATCGCCGCATTGGCGGAATCAAAAGTAGCATTCATTCAGAACAGCTTGAAGATAAGATCGCCAAACTCGAGCGTAGGCACGAACCCCTCAACCGTCAAACTCCTCAGAGCTATACTCCTCAGCAGAACCTGTATGCCAAAATTTATCAGTACGATTTGTACTGGCCACTCCCAACCCTATGAGCATTGCTTTGTGGAAATTGGATGCAAGTTGGATATAGTCAAAAGGAACCTATAGGGCTGGGGTTTCCTATGTTATTTTAGCATATCAAGTATATAACAGTATAGTCAAGTTTTAACACCATTCCCACACATATTCCACCCATTCCCATTCCAAAGCCAGGTTTCGATCCCGGGGATCGACATACCACCATCTCCACACCATCACCATATCATACCATACCATACCATCGCTCAGTCGACAGGCCAACTCCCTCTCGGCACTGTCTCAAGGCCCGTAGCCCTAGGCTATGACCGAACACTCTCTCACGGGGGAAGAAGAGAAGGACTCATCTCGCTATCTAGTTTAAGCGAAACCTAGGAAAGGTCCATAGCCGACAAGTCGACACATGTATCGATCGATCAACCATACACTCTGTAGAGGTTTTACATAACCACAAGATCCGCCTTCCTCGCTGATCATCGTCAACTGGGCTGATTCCGGCCGCTTGCTAGCCTAGGATAATGCCACTCTACCATTCAGCCCTGGTACACCCCAAGTCTAGTCTGGGGTGGCTGAAACTGTGAGTCATGAGCCGGGTCCACAAGGTCTCCATGAAGTCTCAGAAGGGTGTGGGGGAAATCCTCCATGCCCCGTACCTCCTTACACTATCCGCTATCAACCTAGTAGTAGTGGTAATATCCTACCAAGTAGTCCGGCCATCCCGCACCATATAGGGCGAGTGGTACATAAGGCTTCCCGGTGAATCTGAGTACTAGTAAGTCCTTAGGGGTGACCAAGCCAAAATGTCTCCATCAGGGTTTCCATTTACCGTGCCACCACAGCACCTCCATCTCAGGCTCCTCCTATCACAGGTTCACACCTAGGACCACCTCGTATACCATTTACCCACCATAGGTATCCATTTCTAGGGGTGCCCAGGTAGCACCCCATGGCAAGACTTGCCCCAGGCTCGTCGTGTACTTCAACTTGGTCGACACAACCCTCACCCTCCACACACCCAAGTCACACACGCAGCACTCTCCCCATAGTCCAGATAACACCAGTTTCCACCACGCATGTAGTATAAGCATTGTAGAAGTATAAGTAATGAAATATATAGCAATAAGCATGTGTCTAGCCTAATAGCAGGGTATGCAGGGGTAAGGTTGCGTCAAGGTAAAGGCCTTCAAGTAAGCATACTACCATGCAATTCCTATCATAATATGACTGTAGCAGTAAAGTAAAGCAATAGCAGTTCTATATTAGCCATGCGTAATAGGTACTACGAGGTTGGGTGGGATGTGGCACCTTTGGTGTAGTCGTCTCTGTACTCCTCATGGTACTCACGATCCTCATCCGTCTGGTTCTCCTCCGAGTCTGCAAATGATCGCATTATAGTCACGTTAGCGATGTCTATAGAGTAGCACAAAGAAGCAATGAAAATTCAAAAGAGCCAAATGCACTCAAACATGGGTTCATTGCGTAGAGCTTGATTTTAGATGAATTTTGGTCCTGGTTTCATATTTTTCTGAGGTCGTATGATTTAGTTATGAATTTCTGAAGTTTAAATCATTTCTGAAAATGGAAAAAGACTGAATTAATCCTGGGCTGACACGTGTCATGCTGTGGTTGGTCCACGTGGCTTGCTGACGTCAGCATGACGACAGCATCATGGTTCCAAGCTGACAGATGGGGTCCAGCTGATGTCAGCATGATGTCATCATGACGTCATCAACGTCATCCACACCGACAGGTGGGGCCAAAGGCTATTGGGTCACTGACAGGTGGGTCTGGTCAAAGTCAACATCGGTCAACGGTGAGTCAATGGTCAACGGTCAACGGTCAATAGTCAGGGTCACTGACATGTGGGGGCCTGGGCTGCTGACGTCAGCAGCTGATGTCAGCGTGATGTTAGCATGACGTCACCTCGGCTGTGCTGGCTTCTGACATGTGGGTCTCACATGACGTCATCACGATGTCAGCATCTGATGTGTGGGTCCAGAGTGTCCGTGTCACTGACATGTGGGGCTAGGTCAACGGTCAACATTGACCAGTCAACGGTCAATACGGCCGGGTCTCAAACGGGCTTCGGGTTGGGCCGGTCTAGGCTGGGCCGGGCCGGACACATGGCTTGCTGTGATGCATCCACGTCACGGCCATGGGCCTCCACTGGGCCATGGTCCACGGCTCACGGTCCACGGTGGATAGATGCGCCGGTCTACGATGGACCGTGTCTTCTTTCGGTGAGCCGCGTCCACCCCTCTCTTCTGTGTCTGTGGTTCACGTGCACCGGGTTCATGCATGGGTGGCCAGCGCGGGGGGGTGTCCCCCCTGTTTCTCCCATGGTGGTGCTCCTGCCGGCGGTGAGGTTGCTGGTGAGCCTCCATGGCGGTGTTGGTGTCCAATTGGGGAGGGGAAAGGCTTCCCCAGGCTACGGCGACTGCGACAGTGGGGTCTAGGTGGTGGCCGGGGCTCACCGAGGTGCTGGCCATGGCAAACGGTGGCTCAAGCTCCACCGGCATGCGGGAATGGTGCGGTGCTACGGCATAGGCCGATTCTGTGGTGCGTGGGGCGACACAACGCTCCAACGGGCATGTTGGGCATGTCGAGGGGTCCTCCAAGGCCTCCAGTGGCTTTGGCCATGGCGGTGGCCTCCCGAGCACAATGGCGGCGTCGAAGAGGCGGCTATGACCCCGGAGAAGTGTCGCGGTGGGGGCGTGTAAGTTTCTACAGGTTCGTGGGGCCACGGCGAGGACGTTCAGGCTCAAAGGCGGGGCTCGGATTCTCATGTGGCCGGTAGGGGCTTCCCGGTGGCCACGGTGGTCATGAAGACGATGGCGAGGCGCACAGGTGAACCACGGGGCTCCAACGGGGTGATCATGGTGCGGTCACAGACGTGTGCATGGGTGCAAGTGTTCCCACGGACCAGAGATGGCCCTGGCCTTCGTGCTCCCAGGGTGGAGCGCCATGGCCGACGAGATGAGGTTCGGCGGCGGTGGGCAAAGAGAGACCGAAAGGGGCTCATCGTGGGTGTTGTGGAAGAGGGGATAGCGGTGCAGTGAAGCGTTGCAGCCGTGTAGCTCCGGAAGCCATGCAGTGCAGCGTTGCCCGCATCAGTGATGACAACGCTGGCGTCGTCTTCGGCTCCGACGACCTCCTCCTCTGCGGCGGCTTCGGCATTTTCTCCCCTTCCCCTTTCTTCCCCTTCTCCCCCTTCTCTCTTGGTTTGGATGCGCTGTGGACGACCACCAGGTGGTGGCAGGCGACGGGACGAGTGCTAGGGCTCTAGGGCAGGGGCTTTTATAGCTGAGCTCAGCCATGGAGCTCGGTGATCGGCGGATGGAGGCCGAGAGGTGATTGGAGGCGCACGCTTGCATCCAACGGTGCGCGCGTGGTTGCATGGGTGCGGCGCAAAGGAGACAGGGGCATGCCCTAGGCGTGACCCCCTAGCCCACCCCTACCAGTGCTGTCGGTGTTTGGTCACGCGGTGGTTGAGCATGGTGTGGGAAGAAGAACAGTAGGGCTAACATGCGGGGTCCAGCGGGCAGTGGCTGCAAGCGGAGGTGGGGAGACGCGCGGGCATGGGCGACGTGCGGCTGACACATGGGGTCAAGTGGCAGCGGTAGCTGGCGAAGGCAGCAGGGCACGCGGGCAACGTGCTGGGCCACGAGCTGGGCTATTGCGTGCGAGTTGGGGCCAGCCTGCTACTATGCGCGCATGGGCCAGCGGAGAGGAGATGTGAAGGGCTGGGCCGGTTGGGCTGGTTGGCACAGGCCGAGCCTGCGAGGCCTTCTTCTTCTTTTCTTCTTTCTTTTTTTTCATTTCTTCTCCGTTGTTTGATTTCAAATTTGGTTTAGTATTTGAATTCAAAACTGAGGTAACTTATTCGTTGGAGTTTAGGGAATTTTGTTTAATAATAACTTTATGGTTTATTACTTTAATGGATTTGTTAAGCATAACATAAAGCAAATGGAAGTCCAAATCACAACTTGAATTAACAATGTATGTAACACTTTATTTGTTAGAAGTTAAATAACATAATCAACAAATGGCATGCCATGCTTATGTGTTGTCTTGGTTGGGTCAGACCTAATGCATCTCTTAGGTTGGGTTTCTTTACATGACACTCATCATCACATGGGAGTTTTTAAGAAAAAATTTTGTAGTTGTGATTTTTTGGTGTGTGGACTTTTGGGTTGTTACAGTCCTACCCCCTTAACAGAATCTCGTCCCCGAGATTAAAGCGTAACATACTCTTCGAAGAGGTAAGGATATTGTAGCCGAAGGTCAGACTCTTTCTCCCATGTTGCTTCTCTCTCAGTGTGATTGCTCCATTGGATCTTGCACATAGGAATAGTCTTGCTACGGGTCTCTTTGGTATCTCTACCCAGAATTCTGATAGGATGTTCTTTATACTCAAGTGTATCTTGAATGTCAAGTGTATCAGTTGGAACTACTTCATCGGGTACTCTCAAACACTTGCATAGCTGTGAGACATGGAATACGGGATGTACACCCATCAATTCCTCGGGTAGCTCAATTTCGTAGGTGAGCTTTCCAATCCTCTTACAAATCTTGTATGGGCCAACAAATCTAGGGGCAAGCTTCCCTTTCACATGGAATCTGATAGTTCCACGTAGCGGGGATACCTTGAGATAGACAAAATCTCCCACATTGAACTCAAGTTCTCTTCTCCTTTTGTCAACATAGCTCTTGTATCGACTTTGAGTAATTCTCAAATTCTCCTTCACTTGCGCAACTCCTTCTTCTGCATCTTGAATCTTAGCAGAGTCAAAGAACAATCTTTCTCCTGGTTGGGACCACATCAAAGGTGTCTTACAAGGTCTGCCATACAGAGCTTCAAATGGCGACATCTTGATACTAGCTTAGTAGCTGTTGTTGTAAGAGAACTCTGCATAAGGTAGGTATTTCTCCCAATCAGAGCCATAGTTCAGTATACTAGCGCGAAGCATGTCCTCTAAGATCTGATTTACTTGTTCTATCTGTCCATCTGTCTATGGGTGGTAAGCGGTACTGAAATCAAGTTTGGTTGCAATGGACTTGTGCGGAGCTTCCTAGAATCGGGACACAAATTGAGGACCATGATCAGATATAATACTAGAGGGAGCTCCATGTAGTCTGAGAATATGCTCAATATATAGATCTGCTAATTTTTCGGCATTGGTCTTGATCTTTACTGGTACAAAGTGAGCAATCTTGGTTAAGCGATCAACAATCACCCAGATAGAATTATTGCCTTTCTATGAACGGGGCAATCCAACTATGAAATCCATGGATATGCTCTCCCACTTCCACTCGAGAATGTCAAGAGGCTTTAGCAAACCTGCAGGCCGTTGATGTTTAGCCTTGACTCTATTACAGGTGTCACATCGTGCCACATGTCCTGCAATGTCTGTCTTCATGCCTTTCCACCAAAAGCGTTTCTTCAAATCTTGATACATTTTTGAACCTCCAGGGTGGATACAGTACTTAGAATCATGAGCTTCTGACAGAATTTCCTCTCATAGCACTAGGTCAGATGGAACATAGATTCTGTTCTTGAACCAGATGGTTCCTTGTTCATCTTCATGGTGGTTGGTCTTATAGCCTAGTTTCATCAGACCACAGAGATATTCGATTTCTTCACAATCTTTCTGAGCTTGATGGATGCATTCTGTGAGATCATACTATATGCGAAGCTCATTCAACAAGCCGTGCGGTAGTATCTCAAGTTGGAAATCATCAATCTCTTCCTTGAGCTTAGGTGGTACGGATTCAGTGATCAAAGTGTGATAGTAGCTCTTGCGACTGAGAGCATCTGCGACTACATTAGCTTTTCCCGGATGATAGTGAATTTCTAGGTCATAGTCCTTGATCAACTCTAGCCATCGGTGTTGCCTCATATTCAGATCTTCTTGAGTGAAAAAGTACTTCAAGCTCTTGTGATCGGTGTAGATATCACACTTGTTGCCTATCAAGTAGTGCCTCTAGATTTTCAAGGCATGCACAACTGCTGCTAACTCAAGATCATGAGTAGGGTAACGGTTCTTGTGTTCTTTCAACTGTCGAGAAGCATAAGCTATCACTCTTCCATCTTGCATCAATACACAACCAAGTCCTTGATGGGATGCATCACAATAGACCATGAAATCTTTGCTGATATTAGGCAATGCTAACACAGGAGTTGTGGTAAGCTTCTGTTTCAATTCCTGGATGCTTTGTTCGCACTCGAGCGTCCATTCAAACTCCTTGGTCTTCTTCAGAAGGTTGGTCATTGGACGGGCTATCTTGGAAAAGTTCTCAATGAATCGGCAATAATATCTAGCCAATCCCAAGAAACTTCTGACTTCTGTCACATTACGGGGTTGATCCCATTCTTTCACGGCCTCAACCTTAGTTGGGTCAACTGCAACACCTTCAACTGATAGTACATGGCCTAGGAAGGCAACTTCCTATAACCAAAACTCACATTTGCTAAACTTTGCGTAGAGCTGATATTGGGCTAATTTCTCGAGCACCATTCTCAAATGATGTTCATGTTCTTCAGCGGTGGATGAATAGACAAGGATGTCATCAATGAATACCACCACGAACTTATCCAGCTCATCCATAAAAACCTTATTCATCATGTTCATGAAGTATGCGGGAGCATTCGTGAGTCCAAAGGACACCACAGTGAACTCAAATTGCCCATACCTAGTCACAAAAGCTGTCTTCGGAATACCACTTTCTTGAATCTTCATCTGATGATAGCCAGATCTGAGATCAATCTTGGAGAAATACTTGGCACCTCGAAGCTGATCAAGCAGATCGTCAATTCTTGGCAGGGGGTACTTGTTCTTGATGGTGACTACGTTCAAGTTCCGGTAATCAATGCACATTCTCATTGAACCATCCTTCTTCTTGACAAACAGAACAGGGGATCCCCAGGGTGAAGCACTGGGTCTAATATATCCCTTCGAGATGAGCTCATCAAGCTATTTCTTGAGCTCAGCTAGTTCATCAACTGACATGCAATAGGGTCTCTTAGCAATGGGTCCCGTTCTTGACAACAGATCAATGATGAACTCTACATCACGGTCTGGTGGCATACCCGGTAAT
This sequence comes from Miscanthus floridulus, assembly GCF_019320115.1. Classification (NCBI taxonomy): domain Eukaryota; kingdom Viridiplantae; phylum Streptophyta; class Magnoliopsida; order Poales; family Poaceae; genus Miscanthus; species Miscanthus floridulus. Next base: position 509 of record NW_027096402.1, on the reverse strand, counting down.
TCTTTAGGGAATACATCGGGATAGTCTCTGACTACTGGCACATCATGAACTATCTTCTCCTCTTTTTGTGATTCTGAACTTGCTTTAAGGGCACATAGGATAGAGGTGGACTTTCCAGACTGGGGCTCACATCTATTGACTTGGCCTGATGGGTGGGTCACTTGGACGTATCTAGGTGAACATGATATGATACCTTGGTGAATGGTTAACCAATCCATACCTAGGATGACATCTACGCTAGTGGAAGGTAAAAGGGTTAGGTCGGCTTTAAAGACAAGACCCTTAATGGTAAGACTCACTCCCTTACAGATGTGGGTGCATTTTAGGTCTCCTAATGGTGAACTAGTGATGATAGGCTTTTCACGTGGGGTTACAGGAGGTCATGCTCTCATGCAAACTTGGATGATATGTATGAACAAGTTGCTCCAGAGTCAAATAGAACTGATGCAGTGTTGCCATTAACTAAAAACATACCATACACCACGTCAGGGATAGCTTGTGCTTCCTCA
>NW_027096401.1:30168-60000 GCF_019320115.1 Miscanthus floridulus | reverse complement strand
TTGACCCGTCGTGATGAAACGCACGTAATCATGAACTATAGCTAGAAGGAATTCATTTCGGGCAGGGACTTGCTATATTTCAGTGCCTGAAATATAGCATGTTTTTAGGCTACGATCTTCACCGTTGGTTCATGGGCATGCAAAACTGAGATTCAGTTTGATGGACGAAAAAAATCAAGCGAGGGATGGATACGATATCGCCTCAAGAGAATCTAGAACTCAAGCATCTGACCATTAGCAAAAGTGTTTCGAGAAACATGGTAAATGATGGGAGAACACGAAAACGGTGACTACAGACTGGAGAACTAACAAGCATGTCTAGTCCACGCCGGCGACGGGCGACGGAGTCCGGCAAGGCGGCGCGTGCACCGGCCAGCCTGCAGCACGAGAGATCTCATGCATGCATCTGGCTGACGCTCAAGGGCGCCGCCTCTCCTCTTATTATACACGCGCGGGAACTAGCTAGGCTAGTGCGAGCCAGCACGCCCCGCCGGTGGATTTTCATTCGAAGAGCTTGCCTCATCGGCGTGGAATCCAACGTGTTGGCTTCCACCGGCTTGGACGAACGCCGCTCCTCCTCCGTAGCAGGGAACCACGGGGCGGTCGCCACCGTCCATCGTCTGGTACCGGCTGCCCAAGTGCGGCGCCGCCCCACTGGCTGGAACCGGGCGGGGAACGGGCCGGACAGCGTAACCTGCAGGCGACACACCTTGATGCGGATGCCGGCAACCGGCACCGTTGAGCGGCGTGAGCGCGAACACGGACGATCCGCGGCGCGAGCCACGCCCAGGGCCGCGCTCTTCGCCGCCCTCGCTCTCGCGCATGCGCTGGAGGAAGGTGCCGACGGGCGCGACGTAGTCGTCGAAGCCGAGGCGGTTCATGGCCCACACGATGTCCTCGGAGGTGACGGTCTTGCGGCGCTCGGTGTGGCACCGTGGCACCGCTCGTTGGCCTCGCCGGTGACGAAGCTGATGAACTCGGACACGCACTCCTGGATCACCTCCTTGGCGTCGTCGGAGATCTTGGCGTAGGGAGGCAGCACTTGGCGCATGATGCGGGACACGTTGGCCACGGGCATCAGCCGGTCCTGCTCCCGGATTATCATCGCCGGTTCCGTGTTGGCCACTGGCGGCGGAGCTTCATCAGTCCCCACTGCTTCGTTGGGAACAACAGCAGCCGCCGGCTCCACTGGCAAGGTGCAAGGAGCACTGGTTTTAGGGCTTTGGGGATTCATGGCTAGGTTGTGTGTGTGTGGAGGTGTAGGTCTTCTCTGTGCGTGTAAGTTGGAGGTGTTAAATAGGAATGAGTAAAATAAAGTGACGGTCCTCCAACTTGGCAGCTGGTATCGTATGGGTCTCTAAACTTCTAAAAGACTAAAATACACATCTAGGTCCACAGACGTGGCCCATGCTGCACCATAGGTCCAAATGGGCCTTGGCTAGACCTGATCGCCGACGTGGCAGCCCACGCTGGCACCCGCGTTGTCTCTGCGCGCTCCGCGCTCGCCCCGTGGCGTGTCCCTTGTCCGCCGCCGCGCCAACCGGGCCTCGTCTGTGTGGACTGCGCCGCTCGCCAACGTCGTGCCCTGCCTCGTCGTGTCACCCGTACGTTGAACGTGCCCAGACCCGACGCTGCGCCGAGAGGCCACTGGCTAGGTGCCTCCGTGACTGTCTGAGTCCGGCCGCCGTGGGTGTAGGGCACGGGGAGAGGTTGTAGACGCAGCGCGGCGTGGGCCTGCTCTTCTTGCCAGACTTGGAGCCTATGCCCTTAGAGGCAGTGTCGGGCAGGCCACCTGAGGCCCTGAGCGGATCAGTAGGGATGCATGCATGGAGTTTCCCATTGAGAGGTCGGACCACATCGTCAAGCGCGTCGTCGTCTGCGGCGTGCCCAAGCTGGACTGCGACTGCGAGGCCGTGACGTCTCGCGCGTACCCGACGGAGGCCATCTACGGCGCCGCCGAGGTAGGCGTACGTCGGGGCAGCTGGGTCCGCCGCAGTTGAGGGTCACGCCGATACTACAGGAGAGGAGCATCGCCATTTGCCAGTCGTCGCCGTAGATCACCGAGATGTCGTACAACTTCTGGGCAGCGCCGCTGGTGCCGATGGCGAAGAACTCGGCCAGCGTCATATGGGAAGCTCCCCGGAGAGTGTGCAGGAGAGCACGCCGCCGCAGTCGCCGGTCTGGCAGCTCCCGCTGCCGTCGCTGAAGGAGCACCCCTTGCGGCCCCACACCCTGCCGGACTGCGTGCCCGTGGGCACACTGAGGCACGTCCACCGTCCACGTCTGCCCGGGGTCCAGCTGTGTCCGCCGGCCACACCGTTGAGCAGCTCATGATTGGCGTGGCGTGCATGGGTGCACATAGAGTCACGGTTGGCGCGGCGGTGGGCGGGGGGCGCGGTCCACTCGGACGAGGCGCGGTGGCGGACGGGGACACGCCGTCGGGCGAAGGCGGAGCGCACAGGGACGAGGTGGGTGCCAGCATGGGCTGCCATGTCGGCGATTAGGTCTGGCCAAGGCCCATTTGGACCTATGGTGCCGCATGTGCCAAGTTTGTGAACCTAGATGTGCATTTTAAGAGTTCAGGGACCTAGATAACACACCCCGCTAAGTTCGAGGACCGCTAGTGCATTTTACTCAATAGGAATTTACTAGCTGTATATGTTGGATGTTTGTGTATTGCCCAACCGAGTAGGTTGGAGGCAACGGATGTTTATTCACCTTGGGCATAATAACTCCGGGGAGGAAATACCTCTAGTCACTCAGGCGGAGTGGAAACGCGGCATTCGAGCATTCCTATAGATCTAGCCAGCCCAGCTTGGCTCGGCTCCTAGGCTCCCAGATAGATAATAATAACCAGCTATTGATCCCACGGTCATATTATTAATACTATATATTAAAAGGATATTATATTGTAAAACTAACCTTACTATTAATTGTGAACACAATGTTGATATGTGCCCTTGTGTGTCGAATGATTGACAAGAGATGATCGGTTTTGGTTGAGTTTGGAAACTAACCATTGCGTGAGTGCATGTACAACATGTCTTGGCTGTGTTGGTGTGCAAGTGTGGAGCACAAAAATGATCGACGGACATGGAGAATGTCAAGTAGAGACGTGTCGTTCCGATGGACTGGGAGTGGTGAAGGATGGATGTGAGGTTTGAACCAAGGGACCAAGATGGCTGGAAGAATGACCGTGGTGGCTAACACTTGGGGGGACATCAACAAGCAAGAGCACGTGAGCAGGAGTAGACAGTGTTGAGCAAGTTAAGCGGAGGCGCAAGAGGACTTGGTGATCGGGCGGTCGAGGACGATGGTGACACGTGTCGAGATCATGGAGGAGGTGTAGCGGATACGCTTCTCCATGCGGTTTAGTGGTTTGGGCCTCAAAACCACCAGCTAGACGATTTTTTGGGTTTGGAGTTTTGGTTGGAATGGGAGGAGGCACGTGGCATCATTGCAAAGCTTGCGTCGAGGCGAAGCAAAGTCGTGAAAGAGCATGTGGCCATCGGGTGCTTGGATCTCGAGTTGGACCATTTTGCCCTTGGGGTTAAGGGGTTCAGGCAAAATATCTAAGGGCGTGTTAAGAGTTGTGTAGTAGCACTATAAACAAGAGAATGGCTGCTCCTAACCAGCCCATCTCTCCAACTTTCATTCTTAGCCTAAGACATTAGTTATAGTTTAAGTTTCCCTTAGTTTTCTGCCGTTGAGATCCATGTACGAAGTGAGTTTGATACACCGTCTGTGTTTTTTTCGCTGTAACCTTACTATTAACTCTTAACGAGATGAATAAAATATAGAAAAAACTTCTCTTAGAAGTACTCGGCCTCGGTGATAGAGCTCCAGAGTGATTTCTGAGGGCAACAAACTACCTTGCACATTCGGCCCAAGGCCCAATCTCTAATTCTAGCCGATCAACATCGACTTCTCATCTCCTTAACACGAATAACCTTAAAACGAGAAAATAACTATAGATGTTAATTGCAGTGAGACAATAGTTGATTGACAAAACAATAAAAGTTAACACAAATTTAGGATGGGGAGAGTACAATTAAAGTCTCGTCGAATAATCAAAACTTGATATAATATATACAATTTACAGATTGCAAACTTAGATAGTCACTGTTATCTCATTAACATGTGAACATTAATTAACAAGTTATGGTAATCCTTTTCCTTGTAGCTCCATCTGCTTTAGTCCACTCTGCCAATCTCCATCTATAGATTCCTCAGCAATGCTTGAAGCCTGCTAACAGTCATTCCAACCTTGAAAAAGAATCCCATCTGATTATATAATTCCTTATGAAAGATTGTGCCATCTTTCCTTTGTGGCCATTGGTAATATTCCATATCATCAAGCACAACTTCTAAAACTTGACCTTTGAGATTGAACACCGGACCAGATAGCAATCTGCTTACTCTATTCGTGTCCTAGTCTCCGTATTGGCACGTGAAGGTGAAATAATCCCTGCTACCCTCGACCATAGACTGATCTCTATGGCACCCAGCTTCACACGCCCTCTGTATGATAAATCCAGGTAGGTTGTAGACAGAAGATCTGTTGGCTGACGCGATTGTACCAGCATAGGTGTGATTGGTATCACCTTCAGAAAGATGCACCGCCTTGCACTTGGGATAAAATTTGGTCACCAAGATGCATAGTTTCTTTTCTTCGAGTTTAACCAAGAGAGCAGCAGACTATTTTATGCCATTAGAGAAACGGATCGACAGTTCTTTAGAGAAACGGATCGACAGTTCTTCAGATGAGGCAGTGATCTTGGACTGAGTTAGTATGAATGTGCTTTTACCTTCACTTAAAAACTGATCCAACATAGAAATAATCAATCCATCCAACTCGCTCCGCTATCACCATACTGGGAGAAACTTCTCTGAAGCGAGCACGGTATTCATTCTCCATTTTCTCCATGAGTCCTATTAATAGAAAACAAAACAACAACAAGGGGAACATCCATCAACTAATTATCTCAGAAACTTCATAGTCCAAAAGTTTTAGTCACAACTCAGAATGTAACAGTATAATATTTATCAGTGCTAGGACATTCGTTCATCTATTTGGCAATGTTGTTATATAGTTTTGGGGGGTGTGAAGCATTGGTGAAATGCACTTGCTACACACGGATCTACACAGTTCTAAACTAAACAATGTCGCAACAAGATAAAATCAAACACCCACACTGAGAGGGAAGAAGAAAATGGAAGAGGTACCTCCACTCCGACGGATGGACCCTCAACCGTAGGCACCCCGGTCCCACCGGCGGATTGGAATGAGAGGGAGAGCAGCGACGACAAGATGCCGGCAAGGCGAGAGCGAGAGTTGTGGGTGAAACCCCTAGCGACAGCATGGCTTTGAGGATGAGTGGTGGATGTGGGCTGGTGGCAGCCGCTTTGGGCCCAAAAACTCATTTCGGTAGGTTAGGCTCTCTCTTTAGGGCCTCCTCAACGGCGTGAAACAAATCGCTAGCGACATAGCTCCAGAAACAATAAAAAAGGACATTGAAGGGAAAAGAGCTGAGCGTCATGTGAGAGAGTTTTTTGGAAAGCGTGCAAGCCTAACTCTTGTTCACTCACTAGCACTGTCCTTCTGTCCAATAAAATCCCTTCTACACCTATCTATTTGGTCACCGTTGGGGACGCCCTTATGCCTTTTTCTCTATAGAATTTGTTGGAGCTTCTCCGACGACTTAATAAAAAATCCAATTAAATATGTACGCATGAGAATGACTTCCAATGCTAAAACAAAACAAAAAATAATGAAACAAAGCCACCAAAACATATTTCCCCCTAATTTCAGCGTTTTTGAGAAGCCGAAGCTTCCTGATTTTACTAAAGTCAAGAATAGATGCAACTGTTAAGTAAAGAAGATGCAATTGGCAAATCGGGCAAGAGTAGAATCAGGATGAAATTAATGCATGTCACCAGAAAGGTGGATTTTCTTGTAGTCAAAGTAAAAAATTGTAATATTTTATAAGTCCTCAACACAGAATAAGATGCTTTTGGAAAGACCATCGAAGCACATAGCCAGATTGTTGACAGTGCATACGTTTTAGCATTTTTTGTACAATTCCAGTAGAGAGATATTCATACTTGATAATTATCATATACTCAGAAACTTTTAGTAGTACTATATGTTAGCAAAGAAGCACACCTGATAAGAATACACGATCCAAAAAGGCCACCGTGACGTGCATCTTGCGCCAATCTCTGCCGAAAAACTCTAGGATCGCCAGCAACGTGAAGGAGGACATGGACCATCGCACGTGCATCACGCGGAGTTCTTTGCAGTCGCCATGCGAGACCGGCGCTTGACTATTGCAGGCGATGACCTAGTATCCTCGGCATTAGCAGCCTTGGATTGGCTGACTATGTATAGCCTCTGACCGAGTACCGACGCCAGTACCATAATTCCAAGGGCACATGTCACATGGGTGGCAGATCGTGATGGCACCTCCACTGTTGGGATCACTTCAGCCAGCTGGAAATACACACCACCGAATGCTGACCGCATGACATGGTGGCCTTGGATTGATGATAGTGACCTAGGAACTCCATCGGAGCTACCATAGTCAACAAATCCAAGGCTGCAAATGATGACAAAAGGCGAATCTTTGCCCTCCTATGTTTCTCCATGGCTAGCCGAGCGATGTACCTTATCATGGGCTCCATGGCTTTCACCGGTGATCATCTTTGAGTTATCTGCTCCCATCTAGATTAGAGGTTTGAAGTTTGATACGGAACTCATCAGAATTAGTAGTGTGATCTTTGTTTCTCTAGTGGTCAAAAGCAAGGTAGAATGGAATGCAAAGCCACTAAAACCATAATTTATAATAGTCATGAATAGATGCAACTGTTAAGTAGAGAAGATGTAGATGGCAAGTCGGGCGAGAATAGAATAAGGACAAAATTAATGCATCTCACCTAAAAGGTAGATTTTCTAGAAGTCAAAATAAAAAAATTGTAATATATTATAAGTCTTCAACATAGAATAAGATGCTTTTGGAAAGTCCATCGAAGCACATAGCCAGATTATTGACCGTGCATTCGTTTCAACATTTTTTGTACAATTCCAGTAGGGATATATTCATACTTGGTAATTATTATACTCAAAAACTTTTAGTAGTACTATATGCTAGCAAAGAATTGCACCTGATGAAGAATACATGATCGTAAATGGCCACTGTGACGTGCATCATGCGCCAATCTCTGCCAGAAAACTCTAGGATCACCAGCAACGTGAAGGAGGACATGGACCAGTGCACATGTGCATCACGCAGAGTTCTTTGCAGTTGCCATGCGAGACCAGCGCTTGACTATTGTAGGCGATGACCTAGTATCCTTGGCATTAGCAGCCTTGGCTTGGCTGACTATGTACAGCCTCTGACCGAGTACCTATGCCAGTACCATAACCAAGGGCACATGTCACATGGCCGGCAGACCGTGATGGCACCTCCACTGCTGGGATCACTTTAGCCAGCACTGGAAATACACACCACCGAATGCAGGTCGCATGACATGGTGTCCTCGAATTGATGATAGTGACCTAGGAACTCTATCAGAGCTACCACAGTCAACAAATCCAAGGCTGCAAATGACGACAAAAGGCGAATCTTTTCTGACCGAGCGAGGTACGTTTTCATGGGCTCCATGGCTTTTGCCGGTGATCATCTTTGAGTTATCTGCTCCCATCTAGATTAGAGGTTTGAAGTTTGATATAGAACTCATCAAAATTAGTAGTGTGATCATTGTTTCTCTGGTAGTCAAAAGCAAGGTATAATGGAATGCAAGCCACTAAGACCATAATTTGTAATAGTCATGAATAGATGCAACCGATAAGTATAGAAGATGCAGTTGGCATGTCGGGCGAGAATAGAATCTGGATGAGCCGCATGCCCGCATGATGCGCACGAGGATGCTTGTTGGGACAGTGTGCATCGTCTTTGAGTTGGTTGGCATGGCGAGCCGCATGCCCCCATGATGCGCATGAGGATGCTTGTTGGGACGGTGTGTGCATCTAATGCTTCTGTTCCCTGCATGTTAATTTTATGAGAAAATGTGTAACTAATGTTAACCAAATATGGAGTAGCTCACTGTTGCGAAGAAAAGTTTCAACAAATTTGTTATTAACCTCCTAGTAATGCCACCGAGGTGGTCCAAAAAAAATTTTGTTCCATGTAAAAGACAATTATGATATACGTCTATATGTGGCTTAAATTTTCTACATAATACAAAAAGGGATGAAGGAAGCTTAACTAAAAATCAAACATGTAAGCGCTCCAACTCACATAATGAACTGTCCATGACTCTAATTCTACCCGTGTGACTCCTCTGATAGCCATCCTTGCTCACTAGTTCGGTTAAATAAAGGTTGCCTCTAATCCATGGCTAATCATGCAAAATATATTTGTTCAGTTCTGCTTACTTCCTATGGCTGTTTAGACTAAAATAAAGAAAAAAAAACAGAATGTGCTAACCTTAATAAAAACTTAACTGAACCTATGACCTATATGCAACCATAATCATGTTCCAATAATAATCTTGTGAGTTTCTCAAATCTAACTCATTATTTTGTTAATTGCGCTACTTTCGTCGATCTTGCACTCGCAACAATCAACTGTTTAGATCGAGAACCCTTAACCTCTAGTGCCCATATTAATCGTAAGATACATAGATAGGAAAAAAAAAGATAGCTCCTGCACCATGGCGATAATTGTTGGCCTGAATTCCATCCGCGACTATCACTATTGTTCTGTTCATAAATAGAAGCCATTTATTTATAGTTATCCAGCGGAACGAGAAGTTACACGTGTCTTAAGGAATCTTTACATGTCCACCACGTGCTATTTGGTTATGAATGAAAGAAGCCACTTGTCATGAGAAGGTAGACAAAACAAAACATGTGTCTTAAGGAATCTTTGCATGTCCACCACGTGCCCCTTGGTTGTGAATGAAAGTAAGCCACTTGTCATGCAAAGGTGGACAAAAGGAAACGTGGTGGAAGAAGAAATTTAAGACTTATATAAATAGGTCCTATTAATAATGAATATTAATGGTAGCCAAAATACTTAGGCAAAATTAATAATAGGCACCCAAAAAGTAACTTCAAATCACAAATCCTTCTACTATCAAACTAGTACCCTTTGCCACCTACTAGATAAGACCTTGTTTGCAAGTTATCTATTATGATTTTTAGTGTATAATAACACATTCGACCTCCTATGATAATATTCTTATGCCACTAAAACTAGAAAATTATGTTATGTTACCAAATCTATGATGCTTGTGTAATGAAAAATCAATCTTCTCCTATCGTGCCTGCTAAATCATGTTTATGACTATAGATCTTATGACAATCATTCTTTCAGAAAAAATATAACATTTGTTTTTTACTATTAGGTACAAAAATGTAACAATTTTCTTATGGCCCCTCAAATGCCCACATATCATGCAGCTTATTTTATGGGCTAGAAAAAGTCGCAAATATCATGTGGCTCGCCAAGGCCCATGTCGCTAGTAGCCAATTTTTTAGATCATCCCATCTGCAAGCGCTAATCATTTTCCACTAGCCCACGTGGAACAATTTAATAACAACTACACTTTTTGTTTAAGGTCCATTTTTAAGGTACAACCCATCTTAGGCGTGCAATCTATGTATGGGCCTATGTCATTTACAAGCCAAGCCATTTTTGGCCCACACTACTATAGAATTCATTTTCTCCGCGTGATTTTCACCGCCCATTTGGTTAGAACATGCAGCGATAATGTTTCACCACCAGTTCAAAAGTTGGTGAGGCACGGTGGACCTTCAAACTAGGAGCGATAATTCCCACAATTTTTACCACTGGATAAATACGATGAACCGGCAATGAAAACGCTTTTTTCTGCAGTTTGAAGGCCACTGCACCACCGACTATTCAGCATGTGAAGAAAATTGGTTTCACCGTTGGTTCATGGATTGAACCGATAGTGAAAATATTCTGATGATGAGGACATGCATGAATGTACTCCTGGAGACACTTCCATGCTTCAGGAATCGTCTCGTCTGATTGTTGTTGGAAGCTTGAGATTCTTCCACGAAGGGCGTTGGTTTTGCCTATCGGGAAGAACTTCTTGAGGAACACATTGGCACATCTTTCCCATGTGGTGGCTTCATCTTTATTGGCGTAGAACCATTGCTTCGCCTTCCCAAACAATGAGAATGGGAAAAGGCGAAGGCGGATGGCATCAGACATCACCCCCTTGACGGTGAAGGTACCACACACCTCCATGAAGTGTTGGAGGTGGGCTTTAGGGTCCTCATGGGGATTCCCACAAAATGGGTTGGCTTGCACCTCATTGATAAGCATCCCCCAAGTGGAATTGGGGTCCCATGGCCACGTTAGCAGCCAATGGGGTCGAGAAGTCGGAGATCCTCTTTTGAGCCATAGCTTCCTTGAGTAGTGGTGCAGAGCCTCCTTCCTTGAACGGATCCGAATCCGAGATGAACCTTTGAGGGGGAACTTGACGACGTCTAGTTCTCCTCAACAATTGCTCATGATCTTCGATGAAATTGCTCAGCAAATGGAAACCACTCATACACCGTCTTGCTTCACAATAAAGAGAAAAAAAGACAGGGGTAAGCCCCTACAACTAATTAATAACTAAATTGATGGTAAACTCCATATTCAAATTTATTAAAATTCTTAGGTTGATTGTTTCCCCGGCAACGGCGCTAGAAATGCTTGTTGGTATTTCTTATGTCTATTGGATAATTCTGCAAACGCATAGAATATACCGCTGTAGCACTTCAGCTAGGAGTATTCCAAGGTATCGTTATTTATTTTATCCCAAGGGAAAGCGGTAGCTAGGGATGATAATAAAAGAGAGATCCTTATATATACCACAACTTAGTATCAACTAGTGTAAGGGGGTAAACAAAATGTTATAGGAACGGTTGATGCAACAAGCCAAGATTAATATAATAAAAGATAACTAGTAAAGTATAGCTAGGTGGGAGGACAACGAGTGAGTAAAGGATTCCTGTGATTCAAACTCTACTCCTATGATCTTAACTTAATCACACAATTGGAACATATAGATTGATACCTCACAATATGTATGCTAGGCGGTAGGCGAGACAATAGGAGATATAACCCATACCCGAAGTGGCTACCTTTTTATAGAGGCCTTACCTTTTAAGAACTTGCCTAACAACACGTGGTGGAATACAGATTAGACAAGGTTGTCACCACTTGAGAGCTACAACAATCTATCTGTGTGACAAGTGATAACCAAAGGCAAGATAATGTATAAGCACCACGCTTATACCTTCTCTCACTACTCTAATTGTGCATGCACAGATCAATTAGAGCACCTTATGACAGGCGATGATCACATACAATTGTGGTTACATGATCACAATCTAGTATATAACAACTTTATGATAAGTCACAACAATACTATAACAAATATAATATTGCACAAGCAAGTACTAAGTAAAGTAGAGCAAGAATATACTATATTGAATAAAGTAAAAGTCTTACTAAAAAGGGAAAGGTACAAGAGCTATACTAGACTCTCCAGAAGACAACTCCAAAAACCCCAAGCAAGCTCAACTCAACTCTAGCTCCCACAATAGACTACACTACTAAGAGAGTAGAACTACACTACTCTTCACTTGGAGATTGAAGGCATGAGTTGAAGATGGAGGAATGAGCCTCTATTTATAGGTAGAGGTAGAGTAGGGGCTACTCCTGCACCACGTCATCGATCTAGGTGATCTTCATCATGAACCTTTGGATCAAACTGCCATCAAACCGCCATTGAATCAAGGGTGGAGATCACTGGAGTGCATGGAGGCATGCACTAAGGCGGTGGAGTGAGGGGGAGGTCGATCGACCCTAGGTCCAACCCCCTATGACTGGTGGGCACTCCCATCTCCTTCTAAAAGCATGGCCCACATGTCATAGCGAAGGTTGGATGTTGTGATTGATGTTGTCACATCGGTTTTGCTTCGTTGTGGGCCCATGGATCCATGTGAGTTGATCTTGAGCCATTGAGAGAAAACACAAAGTGGATCCAAGGGTTGAGGATCACTTTGGCATGGCTTGGTGGTCCCAAGGGGGTTGGCCGACCCTCCCTATGGGGTCCCATAGGCTCATTTGTCCCCAGCTGTCATATCCTGAAGAAAAATACCTCAAGGTACAAGTGGAACTTATTATTGATAAAATATGCTCATGTTATGTTATTCTTCCTTTGATCCGAGGCTGTTGATGGTGTTTTGAGTATATGTATTTTTCACCTTTTCACCTTCAACAACTCCCACCTTTCTTTCACCATTGTTGGGCCATTTTCCACCAATTTGCTCATGGAGTCTCCTGATTCTTGAAGGATGCATATCACTTCCTTGTTTTAAGGTTATAAATTATCAACCTTTTAAATTCCCAGCTTAATCCTTTGGCTAAATATTGAATTTTTGGATGAATGTGACGGAAAGCATCTTTATTCCTTTAAAGGGGTTTTTTTGCACCGAATTAATATTGGAGGCTCCTGAATTTTGAAGGTTGCACATTACACTAACTTACTCTAAGGTTAATATGTAGCCTCTTACGCATTGTTTCCAATATATTGAGATGAATGTGATAGAGAGCCTCTTTAATTTAATTCTTCATTTTTTGAGGACTTTTTTAAAGAATTGTTCAACAAGTCTCCAACTGTGGAGGTCCCACATCACCAATATTATTACTCTAAGGTCAGCATCTTGCCACTGATTTAATTTCTTTATTTTAGAGGAAATTTTGCATTAAATTGAATAGTCATCGGATATCGTACATTTTATGTCACGACCCAAATGTGCCAACTTTTTTTGTCACAAGCATCATGAGCATAACCTGCACTTAAAAATTCCTAATTTCAAAAACTTGCATATTAGTTCACACTTTTTGGGCTCTGCCATGTTCTGGCGGACTGTCTGGTGCACCCCCGGATAGTTCACCAGGATATGTCCATAGACTTAGCAATTTTCACAGATTTGATGTCCCAGGACTCATGGACACCTGTACATGCAGCCAATGAGGTGTCACTCACACACGCACCCCTGGCACACATGTTAGCCCATCCCCTCTCACAAACACAACCAGCCCCCTCTCCACTCTCTCATCTCCCTCGTTGTTCAGAACAAGAATCAGAGAAAGGAGAAAGGAGAGAAAGCAAGGAGAAGAGAGGAGGAAAAATGAGAAGGAGGAGGAGGAGAGGAGGAGGATGGTTCCCACGCATGGCTGGAGGACATCATTGGCAACATGTTGCACCACCCCCATGCCATGAACTTCACCGGAGTTGGAGAAGGCCATCCATGCTTCATCTTTTTCCTCAAGCTCTCATGGTGCCCCAAGTTCGATCTCCTTCACCAAGCATCCCCAAGCCGAACCGCTATGTTTGGTGGTCCCCCAAGGTATGGTGAGACTCCCCCCAAAGTCCTTCTTATGGTTGAAAATGGTCGGGATATATCCTGTTCCGTTCCACTCTGATTTCTACATTTAACCCGATCGTATTCGTATTTTCGGACAAAAACGGAATCGGTACGGAAAACGGAACATGAAATTCGAAATCGGGACGAAATCGGTTTGGGCCCTATCCCGATCATTTTCGCATATCCTGTTTTTATTTCGGGATATCCCGTATACGCAAAGCGGACATTCCGAATTTACTTCTTACCCAGCCGGCCAGCCCAACTCGAGCAGCCAGCGACTGGAGCAGCTAGCGGCCCAGCCCAACAAAGACAGGGTTTACTTCTTACGGTCTTACCCAGTGGCTACCCCCTCCCCCTCGATGGCTCGACACGAGACGCGCCCCCGCCCCGCCCCTGCCCACCTCCGCCTAGCCTGGCCAGCCGCCTCCCCACCTCGACGCGACCCCGCCCCCCGCCCCCAGCTGGCCGGCTCCCCGCAACGCGAGGCGGCGACCCCGCCTGCAGACTCCAGAGAAGTTGACGGCAACGTCGAAGACAATGGCGCCCAGTGGAGAAACTCCTTCTGGATCGAGAGGCGGTAGGACCAAGACCAAGAGTGTGCGCAGGCTTATGGAGCCGCCGTCAGGCACGCCACCGCTTCTTCCCTGTCCAGGTACTGAGGAATTCGTAGCTAGCAAATTCTAGAGACCTTAACTAGCTTACCTCAACATGAATCTAGTAATTTCTATTTCTATTGAGAAAACTATGATATGTAACCAAAAAAAGAACCAAGGCAGTCGGTATCACCTTCTAGAGACCTTAACTAGCTTACCTCAACAAGTATGCAACCATATATCTGACGGAAGAAACTCATTTACTAAATGTTATACCCTGACAAAGCTGTGCTGAAACACTTGATGTCAAAAGAGTCCCTCTAAAGCCTTCCTCAACCTGTAGTATATCACCATTCTGCTCTGAAATCTCATCTGAAACACATAAACGAAAAACACTTAGAACCATCAAAAACATCGTTGGTCTTTCAGAAATGATCTGGCACATCATATTTGCTACTGCACCTGCTATGTGCTATGTCACGGTTCTCAAAGATTTCAGAGTCTCTAACCCAAAGAACATCCCCTGGAAAAATACTCTTGATAGCAAGTACCACTAAACAAGTATCTGAGCTGGCTTGTAGATTCAGCATCTATAGCATACCCCTAAAGATTCCCATAGCATGAGTTTCAACTGATAGACAGATGTGGAACCAGAGACTTTCAAACTGATTGAATTCCTAGAGCTTGTCCTCCTAGAACGCTTTGAAATCCGACGATCTGATACAGGAACATCTTTAGATGCTTCTTTGATAGACTTTGGTGCCGTCCTTGAGGTTCTTGGCCCCTAATCCTTCTCGATCTCGACCTGATCTCTCACAAGTCTACCTAGCCATCATCCTCGAGTACCTTGACGCTGTCCTTGAGGTTCTTGGCCCCATCCTTCTCGATCTCGAATGTGTGCTGCTTTTGTTCTTTATATACATTTATAGCATTCTTCGTGGGCTGATGGAATACATGGTTCTTAATAGATCAGATTCCTGCTAATGCATAGCTGTTCCATTTTTTATTTCAAGAATCTTATGTTTACCAATGCCCTTGTGGTTCATATATGTGTTATTTTTTTTACTTTCTAAGTTTCAGAGTTTTCAATGAAAAATATTTAACCAGAATTCTGGTAGTTGTTAACCGCAATGTGGCAGGTTGATGATTTAGCAATGTTTTCCTTTTTTCTTATCAGGATCTACAAGTAAAAGGCTTGCATCTCAAAAACCTAGTGCTAGTCCTAGTTCTAGTCGAACTCCAGCACCACCATCTGCAAGGGGTTCTTCAACACCAAGTGAAACTAGCATTACAAATGTGGGCACCAGTGGCAGCAACGCAACTCCAATTACAAATCTAGATGTCCAGATACAGGGTGATGAAGCCGCAACTCCAATTACAAATCCAGATGTCCAGATATAGGGTGATGACCTAGAGGAAGATGAAGAGGATGACGGAGACCAAGAGCAAGCTCAACTAACTGGCAAGAGGAGGAAGAGGTGCACATCAGCAGTCTGGAAGTACTTTACAAAGAAAGTTGAGGTTGTAGAGGTGAATGGACAGAAGTATGAGCAGTTGTGGGGATACAGTAACTTCCCAAAGTGCAAGCAAAGGTACAGAGCTGAAGGAAACCATGGGACAACTGGGTTTAAGAACCATTTGAAGTCGCAACATAGTATTGTAAAAGGACAGCAACAGCTCAAAGTTGGTAAGGACCCTGGTACTGAAATTACTCATGTTCAGCCCTACAAATATGACCAAGAAGTTAGTTTGCAGAAATTAAATTTGGCAATAACCATGCATGAATATCCTTTCAACATAGTTGAGCATGAGTATCTTGTTGATTTCATAAAGTCTCTCCGTCCTAATTTTCCGATTAAGTCACGTATCACTGTTAGGAAAGAAATAATGGATAAATATTTCAATGGATGTGTCGACTAGGTGGAATTCTACCTATCTCATGCTGAGAGATGCTTTGTACTACAAGCATGCTTTTGTGAGGCTGAAGTCTGCAAATCATCGTAGGTATGACAAAATGTCTCCCTCACCTGCTGAATGGGACAAGGCATTTACACTTTATCAATGCTTGAAGAAATTTTATGACCTCACTAAAATTTTGTTCGGTACTTCATATCCTACTGCAAATTTGTTTTACAAAGGTTTCTATGATATAAAACTCATGCTTGATGAATGGTGCTTTAGTGATGATGCCACAATTAGTGCAATGGCAATTGCAATGAATGAAAAGTTTGAGAAATATTGGCAGCAGTCCAACATTGCTCTTGCTGTAGCTTGTTTTCTTGATCCTAGATATAAGAAAAAGCTTATTGAATACTACATGAGGAAGTTCTATGGTGATGAGTATCAAGTTAAACTTGATGAGTTTGTTAGTGTGATAAAGAAGTTGTATCAGTTTTATGCTAGTTCGGCTAATGCAACATCAAAGAAGAAAAGTAGCAGAACTAGACCTAGTAATGCAACAGATATAATAATGGGGGATGTAGATGAAGACCTTGAAAACTTCTTATATTCTGCAAGTGAACCTGGTATGGTTGAGTCAAATGAGTTGGAGAAGTACATGGCCGAACCTCTTCAGAAAATTGTTGTTGAGTTTGACATCTTAGCTTGGTGGAAGAACAAGAGGGAAGACTATCCTATCATTACACAGATTGTTCGTGATGTGATGGCCATACAAGTATCGACTGTTGCATCCGAGTCTGCTTTTAGTGCTGCTGGTCGTGTTGTTGATCCCTACTGTAATCGCCTTGACCCTAAGATTGTAGAGGCATTGATTTGCACCAAAGATTGGGTAGCTGCAGCAAGAAAAGGTGATGATCTGTACTTCTGTACATACTTTTTAGTTACAAACTTATATTTGCACTTGAAAAATGGACTGATTTCATATCTTTCTTTTTGTATTCAGATTCTAAATATGTTGGATCAATTGTGAGTGATCTTGAAGTGGAGGCATTGTCTACTTCAATGGCTAATAAGCTTAAGCTTGAGGTATATTTTCATTTGGTCATTTTAGATTATGCATATCTTTACTGGTTGTTAGTCCTTTCATTGATCCTTACTGACTGTTATACTGCTTTTCTTCACAATGGCAACTTGCCAACTTGCAGCAGGAAGAAATCAATGAGGGGAATGAAGAGGAAACTGAGGAACTAGAAGACATGGGATGTGCTGCTGAAATATAACCTATTGGCTAGCCCAAATGTCTCTAAATATTTAGACCTGTTGCCTATTTATCAATTGTCATGGTGAATTGGTAATTTGTGTATCAATGTATGTGTACAAGTGAATTATGCATGACCATGTGTGGTTGTGTCGGTACCGGACTATTGGCATGTTGTCATGCTCAACTAAGTTCTATGGGCCGGTGTTTTTGTTTTGCTTTTCGTATTCCGACCGTGTTCGACATGTTCCCGATCGAATTAGTTCGTTTTTGATACCCCGTTAGTTCGTTTTCATGTTCGTTTCTGACCTTCCCGAATTTGATTTCGTTTTCGTATTGAAATGTAAAAGTGAAACAATATTGGGGTTATCCCGACCGAGTTTGACCGCTTTCAACCCTAGTCCTTCTTCCCCATCCCTATGACCTTCCCCACGAACTCCATGGCCCTCCAATGGTGTTTTTCACCATGGTTGGGGGTGACCTTCCCACACTTGGCGCATGATGAATCCAACACTAAGAATGAGTTCCTTACATCACTAGGAGACCATAGAAACAAACCACATTCAATTTGGAGTCCGGATGCACCCGGAATCGACTCCAACATTTTTGAACTTGTGATGTTCGTCGTTCTCACGGACTATCTGCCTGAACAATGGACTAAGCCCAAACAGACATTCGTTCTTGTAGAACGCTTCGCCCGCACACATTCGTCCCAGCAGACTGTTTGCCCAAACAGTCCGCCGGTGCACAGCAGCAGCCCAACTTGTAAAATTCATAGAAAATTCATTTTAAATCCAAAAATAATGAAACAAGTTTTGTTGTGTTAGAATATTCTCTATCATCCAAACATGAATTTGACAGCAAAATTATATTTTAAATTTTGATTAAAAATTGGATATATTCTTGTTTGTTAATTAACTCCTCTAGAACTTCAAAAATCATGAAACTAGTTTTGTTAGCTTCCTTTGAGCATGTGCTACGTAAAAAATATTTGTGTGCATCATCTCATTGCATTTGTGCACATAAATATCTTTTATGCTTCATATATAGTAACCCAACACTTTGAGCACATTGTCCTTCACTTTTCTACACATTGAGCATGTACACTTTAATAGATGGACTCCTAAGTACCTTAGGAGCACACTAACACAATGTCCTACACATGCAAGGGCTCCAACCACACTTAGCACTCATAGGATCACTTAAAACACTAGCAGCCCCTCTTCCACTCTCACTTCCTCATTCACTCTCTCTCTAGTTCTTGTTCATCCTCTCTCTAACCACAACCAAGGCAAGAAGGATGAAGGTGAAGGAGAGGAGCAGCAAGGATATGACCAAGGGGATCTAGATCCTGAAGAGAAGATCCACCACTTGTCCTTGCTTGGGATGAAGGGGGAGGAGCCCTCTCTCCCTAGAAAGAGGAAGATTCCAAGCCAAGAAGAAGGATCTATGGAAGAACTCGAGAACGAGTTGGAGCAATTCACAACCATTCCAAAAGTTTGATTTACTCCCTCTTCACACTAGGTAAGCACCAGATCAAGCTCATCCACTAGAGGCCCTAGAAGATAAGATTTAGGTAGTTCATCACCTAGAACCCTCCCCTTTATTAGGTGTTTTCAAGAATAGATGCAATATAATTCAATCCACCTATCTAGCTATGACCGAGAGGACCTTAGAAACACCTCTACAAGTTGGCACAAACAAGCAAACACTGATGAGGACATCACTACTTTGTCGCATACAAGCCAAGGAGACAAGGAGGTCCAGCATGGGCATCCAATTCATCTTTTCATGGTGGAGGCCCAGTCCAACTGAAGTTGGAGCCCATCTCGGGTTCCAGGATCAGTCTGCCTTAAATTGGTCACCCAGGATGCGTTTTCGACGATCCACATTGTAAGGAAAATGGACCCTTGGCCCATTTACTTTGGATTTTGGTGTTTGATGACTAACACAACCAAATTGGACTAATGAATTTGCAAGTGTTTGTTTTGTAGTTCAATAGGGTGCAAGACGTAACTTGGACGAAGGTGGCGTGATGATCCGATGATCAACACCTTAAGCAAGACCTTAAGAGCACAAGAAAAGACCCAAGAGATCAAGCAAAGTCTAAGCATGAAGATTGGAACCAAGCCGTACGCAAGATCACAAAGAATCGAGCTCGCAGAGGCGACCAGACGCTAGTGGCTCGGCAGTCGGGGCGACCGGATGCTGGATCGGTGGCTCGATAGTCGGGACAAACCGGACGCTAGACCGGTGGCTCTACAGTCAGGACAACCGGACGCTAGACCGGTGGCTCTGCAGTCGGGACGACCGGACGTGGGCGGCAAAACCGACCGGACGCAGGGAAGCAGCGTCCGATAGAGTACAGAGAGGTTCTAGAATGGCGAAACTATGACCGGACGTGTCCGGTGGTAGGTGACCGGACACTGGCAGCGTCCGATTAGTGGTTCGCGGTTCAACGATCGGGACGACAGGACGCGTACGGTCAGGACGATTTAGCGTCCGGTCAGTAGCAGAATTGCGGGAGTTCGACCCCAATGGCTACTTTCTCAGTGGGGCTTATAAATACAACCCCCAACCGGCCATTTGAGAAGTGTGGAGCTGTGGAAACATACCAAGGGTGTTGATACACCATTTTAGTGATCTCCACTTGCATAGTGCTTAGTGTTTATTAGGTGATTAGCGTAGGTGCTTTGCAAAGTGCTTAGGTTGATTAGACCACCGCTTATGCGCTTGCTCTAGGTTTAGGCCTAGTGTTTAGTGAGGTTTGCATACCTCCTGCTACCCCATGCTTGCGAGAACAAGTGTTGTATATCGGAGGGGCTTGAAGTCTTGAGAGATCACACCAACCGAGTTTGTGGTGTGGCTACCACCGTGTACCGGAGGGAACAAGGCCCGCGGCGTTTTGGCCGGAAACTTGATAGTGAAGACGGCGGGGAGCATCTAGGAGAGGCTTGCCGGAAGGCACGTCGGAGACCCACTTGCGTGTGGGGAAGGCCCGAGGCTATCCACGGAGTTACCCGACCGGAAGCTTGGCCCTTGTGAGGGATTCCTTGCGAGGGGCTCCAATGAGGACTAGGGGGAAGCTTGCGCGCTTCTGGATACCTCGGTAAAAATACCGGAGTCGTCGACGGGAGTTTGCATATCTCTACCTTGCTCTTTAGCTTCCGCATTTACATTGTTTACATTACTTGTTTTGCGGTAGAGATAGCAACTCACTAGCAAAACCGTAGTTGCACATTTAGATAGTTCATCTATTGCATAGGTTTGCTAGAGTTAGAAAAAGAGGCCATAGTTTTGAAGTAGAATTTTTAAGTTGCCTAATTCACCCCCTCTTAGGCGTCACAGTCCCTTCAATTGGTATCAGAGCCGGTTGGCTCGTTTTGGACCTTTGGCTTAACCACCGTTGAGCCGACGCTATTTAGAGTGGTTGGGATGGATACCGCTTGGCCTCCGCACTTTGACGGCACTAACTTCCCATACTATAAAGCTAGAATGGCTTTCCACCTTAAGGCGGTTGATTTGGGTGTATGGAGAGTCACTCGTGATGGGATAAAACCCATCAAGAATCCTGAAAAACCCACAAAGAGTGATGAAAAAGAAATGCACTTCAATGCTAGAGCTAAAAATTGCTTGTTTGAATCACTTAGTATGGATGTTTTTAACCAAGTATTCACTTTAAATACGGCACATGAAATTTGGTTAAAACTCCAAGAGCTCCATGACGGCACAAGCAATGTCCAGTGAGCAAAAACATTGTCTAGCAAAGCAAAACTATGATTCCTTTACTATGAATGAAGATGAGCTTGTTCGTGATATGTATTCTCGTTTGAATCTAATTATCATGAGCTCCATTCTATAGGATTATTAAAGCTAGATGATGCGGACATCGTGAGGAAGATCATCTCTGTGCTACCACAAAAGAAATATGCTAAGCATCATCACCATCCTTCACAACATGGAGGACTTGAGCAACATGACCCCGGGCATAGCCATTGACAAGTTAGTGGCATATGAAATGTCACGTAAGATGGGTCAAGAAGAAGCTTCTTCATCAAGCAAAGGCAAAGCTCTCGCTTGTAGCGAGAAAAAGAAGATGAAGGGCAAGCAAGTTGAGACAAGCTCAAGCTCAAGTTCCTCAAGTGAAGATGAAGAAGAAGATGAGGACGATGATGATGATGATGAAGATTCAAGTGATGATCAATCTTCCTCCTCCACCTCGGATCTTGATGAAGAATCAATCAAAGTGATCAACAAGGTGGAGAAGATGATCCAAAGGCTCAATGTCAAGGGTGTGCCCATCCAAATTCAAGATTTCATTTTCACAAATCAATGAAATGAGCAAAGAAAGAGAGGATGCTATGGATGCGGCGAGTTGGGGCACTTTGTGGAAGTTGTCCAAACAAGCCACACCCAAGACAAAGAAGAAGGCATGCAAGAACCAAGCCCTCACATCAATAAGATCATGGGATGATTCTTAAGAAGAACCCCATCACAAGAGGCGAGGCCGCAAGCACTCATCATCAAGCTCTTCTCGTGTGTGCCTTATGGCACGAGGTAACAAAAGCTCTTCCTCTAGTGAGAGTGATAGTGATGATGATATGCCTTCTTATCATGAACTTGTGCAAGAAAATCTTAATTATGCAAAGCTTGCACTAGTCAACAAAAGAAGCTCAAAAGTTTAAAAGAAAAGCTAGATAGTTCACGAAAAGCATACAAAACCTTGCTTGAACAATATGAGAACTTTGCTAATCTCAATGTTGAACTATCTACTAAAATTGAGAAACTTGAGACTAGTGCAACAACAAATGCATGCACATCAATGATGAGCAACTCTTAAAGAAAAATGAAAAATTAAAAGAAAAGTTAGCTAGCTCACAAGAAGCATATAATAGTTTGCTTGCTAAAATGGAAACCATGTGCAAACACTGTGATGAGCCTAACTAATAAAGTTGCTAATCTTGAAGCAGTTAGCACAACCCCCACCAAGGCATCTAAAAGAAAAGTTCTATCATTACATGTCTAAAAAGGATGCCTCTACTTCTTGTAATGATTTATGTTTAGACTCACCTTTGTGCAACCAAGTTTGTGTTGAGAAAGTTGTTGTAGATACATGCACACAAGAGGTTGCAAAGGAGAATGAGCAACTCAAGCAAGAAGTAGCTCGCCTCACCAAGGACTTGACTCAAGTGAAAGGCAAGGCCAAGCAAACCCAACTTCATCAAGATAACACCGTCAAGGGAGTAAAGAAGCTTGATGAAGGAATAAACCGTGGTTTGTTATGTGTGCCATAAGGAAGGTCACAAGTCCTATGAGTGCAAGGTGAAGAATGGGGGAGGAGCAAAGAAGAAGGAGAAAAAGCAAACAAGCAAGCTCTCCAACACCTACACCAACAAGGTGGACAAGAAGGCCTCCACACCTTATCTCTTGAAGAAGAAGAAAAATGACAAGGTGGTCGCCATCAAGGTGAACAAGCAAGCCAACTATGGGGTCAACGCTTTTGGGTGCCAAAGGAAATTATTTCCAACATGAAGAGCACCAAGAAGGTTTGGATCCAAAAGGAAGTAAGAAGTCCGTCGGACGTTGGGGAATTTGGAGACTTGGCAAAGTGTGGGTGCATTTCATGGGGTGCATCATGATGGATAAAATCATTGCCAAGTGGGTTAGTGAATACTATGGATCCAAATTCCCTTTCCCATGTTAGGTAACTAGATGTTATTACTTTTTAATTGGTACATCTTTTCAATTGGTATTTTCTACAAATTGATATCTTAAGCATCTAGTTACTCGTCATGCCCTAGGTTTGCATTTGCATGCTTATATCTTTTGTCATGCATACACTAGGTATATCTTATGGTAGGCTTGCTCGGTCTTTTTTTAAACCCTTGGAGCAAACCTACATGGTTCAAAATTGTTTAGGAGCATGACACATAGCTTGTCTTACTATTGTTCATATAATATGTGCCAAAGTCCAAATTGTAGATAATCTCTCCCGAATATCTATTTTGAAAATGATTCTCACAGTCATGAGATGTCATCTTTCAAGTGGTATTTTTTATTCTAAAATCAATGTGCATGATTTCTACAAAGTATTCTACATTTGTGTGCACATATTTAAGGGGAGTAATTCTACAACTTGGATGCCTTGAGATTAACACTTTTTCAAATGGTATCAATTTTTCAAACCTATCACATGTGTAGTAGTCTCATTGTAAGGAAATTGGAGTCCTCGGAGTTAAGCCATCATTCTTCAATTGGCATCATCATGTTTATCTCATTTCATTATTTATATGCTTTCTCACTGCATTATATAGGATTAAACTCTCTTGTGCAATAAATTGCTAATTCTATGCATATGCGTTGCTTTCTATCATATGTATGCATACATTTAGGGGGAGGCTTAGTCTATATAATGTGACAGTCAATTTTATGATCCATTCACTCTATACACAAAGGATCACGAAATTTGACCCTCCCTTGTGCTACTATGTCTTCCTTTTCGGTGTTTGATGCCAAAGGGGGAGAATTTGAAGGACCAAAGGCAAGCATCAAGTTGATGTCTACAAGTGGGAATGGTCCGAGAAAGGGAGGAAAGTGGATTATGGATTAGTCATAAGTAATGGTAAAATTTGGTAGGGATCCCGTAATGCCACATTGGGGATTTTTGCAAGGGCAAAGATAACCTTTCATTTAGTTTTAATTGGGTATCGTTACAATTGATTTCAATTGGTATCCCTTAATATCATATATGATTTCAATTGGTATCTTTAAGTATCAAATAAACTTGCCCTTTGCATTGCATCCTAGCAAGTAGGTAGTTTTTAACTTCCAAATTCTTATTATTTGCTTGCTTTGGTCGTGTTGGCATCAATCACCAAAAAGGGGGAGATTGTAAGGAAAATGGACCCTTGGCCCATTTACTTTGGATTTTGGTGTTTGATGACTAACACAACCAAATTGGACTAATGAATTTGCAAGTGTTTGTTTTGTAGTTCAATAGGGTGCAAGACGTAACTTGGACGAAGGTGACGTGATGATCCAATGATCAACACCTTAAGCAAGACCTTAGGAGCACAAGAAAAGACCTAAGAGATCAAGCAAAGTCCAAGCATGAAGATTGGAACCAAGCCGTACACAAGATTGCGAAGAATCGAGCTCGCAGAGGCGACCGGACGTTGGACCAGACGCTGGTGGCTCGGCAGTCGGGACAACCGAACGCTGGACTAGTGGCTCGGTAGTCGGGACAACCGGACACTGGACCGGTGGCTCTGTAGTCGGGACAACCAGACGCTGGACCGGTGGCTCTGTAGTCGGGACGACCGGACGTGGGCGGCAAAACCGATCGGACGTAGGGAAGCAGCGTCCGATCGAGTACAGAGAGGTTCCAGAATGATGAAACTACGACCAAACGCATCCGGTGGCAGGTGACCGGACGCTGGCAGCGTTCGATCAGTGGTTCGTGGTTCAACGGTCGGGACGACCGGACGTGTTTGGTCAGGACGATTCAGCGTCCGGTCAGTAGCAGAATTGCAGGAGTTCAACCCCAACGGCTACTTTCTCAGTGGGGCTTATAAATACAACCCCCAACCGACCATTTGAGAAGTGTGGAGCTGAGGAAATATACCAAGGGTGTTGATACACCATTTTAGTGATCTCCACTTGCATAGTGCTTAGTGTTTTATTAGGTGATTAGCGTAGGTGCTTTGCAAAGTGCTTAGGTTGATTAGACCACCGCTTATGCGCTTGCTCTAGGTTTAGGCCTAGTGTTTAGTGAGGTTTGCATACCTCCTGCTACCCCATGCTTGTGAGCACAAGTGTTGTACATCGGAGGGGCTTGAAGTCTTGCGAGATCACACCAACCGAGTTTGTGGTGTGGCCACCACCGTGTACCAGAGGGAACAAGGTCTACGGTGTTTCGGCCGGAAACTTGATAGTGAAGACGGCGGGGAGCATCCAGGAGAGGCTTGCCGAAAGGCACGTCGGAGACCCACTTGCGCGTGGGGAAGGCCCGAGGCTATCCACGGAGTTACCCGACCGGGAGCTTGGCCCTTGTGAGGGATTCCTTGCGAGGGGCTCCAACGAGGACTAGGGGGAAGCTTGCGCGCTTCTCGATACCTCGGTAAAAATACCGGAGTCGTCGACGGGAGTTTGCATATCTCTACCTTGCTCTTTAGCTTCCGCATTTACATTGTTTACATTACTTGTTTTGCAGTAGAGATAGTAACTCACTAGCAAAACCGTAGTTGCATATTTAGATAGTTCATCTATTGCATAGGTTTTGCTAGAGTTAGAAAAAGAGGCCATAGTTTTTGAAGTAGAATTTTTAAGTTGCCTAATTCACCCCCCTCTTAGGTGTTACGGTCCCTTCACACATATGGATGGAAAGCTAATTTGATAAGAAAGCCAATCCAAGTGGTCTAACGTCAAAAGCTGTTCGGAATCTGCCAAGGTGCTGCGACACCGTCTTTTGGTCCGTTGGACCGTGTATCGTGTTTGGGCCCATTAGGGGGCGCGTCTAGGGGGGTGACGCCCAAGACTCTATAAATACCAGCCGTCGCTCTCCTTAGGGTTTGAGTTTTGTTTAGTTTTTGATTTCTTCGTGAAACAGACGTCGTTTTGCTGCAACTGTCGCCGCCAAGGCCGCTTGCTATGAACCAGGGCCCCAGTTCTTGATCTTGTTCGCCTGTGGTGATTATTCCTTTCGAATAAAGACTTGAACTCCTTCTTAATTTCATAAGCCTCATATTTATTTGCAATTTCAGATTGCGTTCATCCCGTTCTTGCTTGTGTTCTCGATTCGCTTGCAGGAAAGCCTTCTCGGTGAGGTCAATCGCGTTCGCGTGGTTGATAACCAACGGAGCAATGGTGTAACGGTTGTGGGGGTCCGAATTAATCTTGGTTCGAAGCCTAGATCGTGAACATCGAATCTCCACCAATCAACGCTATCATACCTTTTAGAAGATCGGGCCTAGTCTACATCAAGTTGTATCAGAGACCTTGTTGCCCGTTAGGTATAACTTTGTTTTTCCCTTTAGATTGTTACTATTTTTGCATTACCTATAGTCCACAAAAAGCCAAAAAAAATATATATCGTCACATATTCCCTGTCCTATAGCCTCATTGTGCCATGCAATTTCATCTCTGTTTCGCGTTGTTGAGTTTGTGCCCTAGGTCAAGTTCTTGTTGCTGGTTTTAGATCGTTTTTGAGTCCAGTTTGTGTTTTCCCCTTTGTTTTTCATCATAATCCGTGAACATCTCCAAGTCTTGTTGAGTTTCCTTTGTATTCATCAAACTCTAGTCCACGCCATCTTATTTGTTACGCTTGTCTTCACTGTTTCCATCAAATCCTTGCTGCCATGACCAATTTTGCGCGCATTGTTCCCGTTTTGTCCTCTAATTCGGAGTCTATTCTTAAAACTGGTTTAGTTTTCGCACACGAACTCGGATTTCGACGTTCCATATATCAAAATCGATCAGAAAAAATTTTGGATCCGTCCATCCCTCGCTTTGCCAGGGTCGAAGATTTTTATTTTGGTCAAAAAGTGGTCACAAGATCCTATTTTCGTGGTCACAAGGTTTTTGTCGATTTCGAGCATGTCTTCTGGAAATTCCACAGGCCACGTCTTTCACTTGTTTAAGCTCATATTTTCTGTGGTTACTTTTTTTGTGCTCCTAAGTGAAGAAAAAATATCAAAAAAATAAAAAGAAAAAGTCAAAATTTCTCAAAAAACAACGACAACCCAAAAAAATAGAAAAAAGAGAGGGGCAAAAGAGGAACAATATCTAGAGGAGCACATAGAGAGCGCCATTTGAGCTGTGTTTGCGTGTGCTGATTTCTACCTTGTTCCTAATCATATTCTTGCTATCCACATCACTTGATACATCTGGTACTTGGAACGTGAGTAGGCCAGCAACTAAGATAAGTACTTGGGATACTTATTCAGCTTTGTTATTCAGTTGCGAATTTTGCTATTCCTTGCTACTATATTGTGCCTATCCAAGCTTCACTTTCTTCTAACCAAGTATAGGTTCGCCTTGCAACTGTTACACTCAAGCTACAATGGTATCACAATCACCGACTGATTGCACCGCCTGTTGCTTTGGTAAGAAACACTTGTAAGACCGTGTAAGACGCTTGAGAGTTGAGTGCCTTATTTTTCCTTGTCCACAACCTAAGTAGTTGGTAGGGATAATACTATTTGTGTTGTCTTTTCCTTTCTACTAACCATGTCAGGAAAAGCCAGAGGCAGCGGCCAAGGAAATGAGGACGCACCTATAGATTTCAATGACTGTGTTTCTAAGAATGAGCTTCGTGCCATTCTTGATGACAAGTTCAATGAGATCCTTCAACAAATCACCAATTTGGCCAAGAGGATTGAAGATGTTGAACAACGACATCCTGAACCACGTCCTGAAGATGATGATGATCTCTCTAAGGAGGACGATGGCGACATAGAGGCTGAAGCCAAAGCTCAACGACGTGCTGAGGATGCACGTAACCATAATCGGTTGAACTTTAATTGACACGGTATGGGAGGTAACAACCAAGGTAATAATGATCCTTTCTCTAAAACCAAGTTTAAGATACCTAGTTCTGCTGATCCTAAAGCATATTTAGATTAGGAGATGGCTGTAGATAAAAAATTTAGCTCCCATCAAGTACCTGAAGAATATAGAGTTAGACTTGCTACTAGTGAGTTTACTAGTTTTGCTCTTTTTTGGTGGAATGATATTTGCAATAATGCTAATGCTAATGCTCAAATACCTCAAACCTGGACTGTACTTAAACGACGAATGAAATTGAGATTTGTTCCTCCATACTATCAGCGTGATCTGCGATTAAAACTACAGCGTTTAAATCAAGGTAGTAAAACTATTGAGGAATATTATCAGGAGCTTTTAATTGGTCTAGCATGTAGTAACATACAAGAGGATGATATGGATAAGTGTTCTAGATTTTTTGGAGGTTTGCGTCATAAAATACAGGATGTTCTTGACTATAAAGAATGGACTAGATTTTCCCAATTATATCATTATGCTATTAAAGCTGAAAGGGAAGTACAGGGACGACAACCTAGGCGATCCATGACTCCATCCACGACTCCATCCATTCCTTCATGTCCAACCGAGGTGAGTAAATTTTCTAATGTGCAGACACCACCAGCGCCTATAAAGAAGAGTTCTCCTATCACACCTCCTTCCAATGGATCTGCTACACCTTCCTCTAGCAGCTCTTCTAAA
The DNA here is from genome assembly GCF_019320115.1 of Miscanthus floridulus. Taxonomy (NCBI): domain Eukaryota; kingdom Viridiplantae; phylum Streptophyta; class Magnoliopsida; order Poales; family Poaceae; genus Miscanthus; species Miscanthus floridulus. The sequence continues at coordinate 31,547 of NW_027096401.1, read as the reverse complement.
GTTATGTGCCACCGCTACAAGGGCATGGGACATATTGCTAAAGAATGCCCCAGCAAACACGCATATATTGCTACTGATGATGGTGGGTATGCTAGTGCTAGTGGTGAAGAGAATGAATTTGCACTTGCAACTGATCTTTATGCAGATAAATTTGCGGATAGTGTTGAAGATCCTAATGAGGTAATTGATAGTGTGGCATGCACTGTAGGACTACAAATCAATCCTTGTTCAGCGTGTTTTGAGTACACCAAGTTAAGCCATTAGACAAGCTACAACGCCATAATTTGTTTCAAATGTTTCTCAGTGTCAATAATTTTTGTGTTCGTGCTATAATTGATGGAGGGAGCAGCAATAACTTGGTAAGTCTGGAGCTTGTCAAGACTCTTGGTTTATCTACACGTGCTCTTCCACATTCATACCATGTTTAGTGGTTCAACAATAGTGGTAAGGCAAAGGTAACACAATCTGCTCGTGTGCATTTTTCTATCGAGTCATACCATGACTATGCTGATTTTGATGTCGTGCCTATGCAAGCTTGTTCACTTTTGTTAGGCCGCCCTTGGGAATATGATAATAATGTTGTACATCATGGTAGGCAAATATAGATATACTTCTATGTTTAAAGGAAAGACCATTGCTTACTTCCTTTAACACTTTCTGAAATTGTGCAATATGAAAAGGAACTTGCTGAAAAGAAAAAGAAAGGCCTTGATAAAGACTCTAGCAAACCATTAAATGAACCTTCAAGTAACATGAAAGAAGTTTTATTTGCTCTTAAATCTGTTCTTGCTGTTCATGATGAATCATGTTATGCTCTAACTTGTACATCGCCTATATGTCCACTTGGTCCTACTCCTAGTGCTATGCCTCTTGTTGGTACTAACCTTTTGCAGGAGAAGGAGGATGAATTCCCAGTAGGGAAGCCACCATGGCAGCCACCTTTGCGAAGGATGGGGCACCAAGATGAACGTCTTCTTTCGGAGCCATCGTTGCTTGTCATCCAATGGAGGAGGCGATCTACTTCAGTCGAGGACAACTTCAATTCAAGAAAGGGAGGATGATGAGGACATCACTACTTCGTCGCATACAAGCCAAGGAGACAAGGAGGTCTAGCATGGGCGTCCAATTCATCTTTTTCATGGTAGAGGCCCAGTCCAACTGAAGTTGGAGCCCATCTCGGGTTCCAGGACCAGTCTGCCTTAAACTGGTCACCCAGGACGCATCCGGACTCCGTTTTTGACGATCCACATATGGATGGAAAGCTAATTTGATAAGGAAGCCAATCCAAGTGGTCTCACATCAAAAGCTATTTGGAATCTACTAGGGTGCTGTGACACCGTCTTTTGGTCTGTTGGACCGTGTATTGTGTTTGGGCCCAT